>NC_085040.1:2273407-2505862 GCF_963692335.1 Osmerus eperlanus
GTATACTGTGTTTTGTGAGTGTGTCAATCTTAATCAACACACTCTTAGGCTTCAAGCTTCAAACCGAATTAGCATCCCAACAGCGATCACTGTTGGCAAATACAGTTATGTGTTATGAGGGGCCTCAGCTTCTAGACTTTATTTAATCTTACAGTGTTAGCACTTCCTAAACACACACATACACACACGGATCCCTCCCCCAAAACACACCACACACACATATTCTCGTGAGGGACAGCTGGGTTAACAAGGCAGGGGCAGCGAAGTGTACCGAGCGGTTCATAAGCTTGTGTAGAATGTGTGGCCAAAGCATGCACCGGCGCTCATGGGCTCTTCTTATGCATCTATTCAGATGAAGCCCTAAACTGACCTTACTAGGAATCAAATCTGTATGAATCAACTGACAGCCATAGGAATCAACCCTGTGAATCCACAAACTCACATGAGAATCGGTTCGATGAATAAACTGACTCCCATAGGAATCAACTCTGGATGAATCATCTGACCCCAATAGCAATCAACTCTAGAGTATATGAATCGACAAACCCCCATGAAAATCAGCATAACATGAGTGGACAGAACCCCATAGGATTTAACTACATGAATCAGTGTGTGTACATGGGATTGTGTGCTAATCCCTCCCTTTCTCCCTCCCTCCCTCCCTCCCTCCCCCTCTCCCTCCCTCCCTCCCTCCCTCTCTCCCTCCCTCTCTCCCTCCCCCCTTCCAGCTTCCTACGTCTGTGGATCGCCGTGCTGGTGATCTACCCCACCAACCAGGCAGTCATCGCCCTCACCTTCTCCAACTACGTCCTGCAGCCCCTCTTCCCCACCTGTTTCCCCCCGGAGAGCGGCCTGCGCCTGTTGGCCGCCGTCTGCCTGCGTGAGTCTCCACGCCCCGCCTCCATCCACACGCCCTACACTTAGCTAATTTAAGATACGCTTCTATCCAGTGACCTTGGAGAGGTTTCAGAAGGACAGGAGACTGTTCTGTACCAGTTCATGTTCCAGAACTATGTATACCTCAACTTTAAAGCTCTGGAATTTGACTAGAAGTCCCTCTAGATTCCTTACCTGTATCTCAGTGTTAGAGCATTGAACTAGAGATCAAGATGTCTCCGGTTCAAATCCCTATCACTTTGAATTTTTTATTTATTTATTAACCCAACACATGATTACGTTGATGTAGTTGATAAGTTGGGACCTTGTGGATCACTTGTCAGGTCTTGTGATGGTTGTGGGTTAGATTCCCAATACAACACTGGGAGATGGTTACAAAGAGGATTTGATTTGACCACCATCTTGGCTGAGGTGACCCGTGATCTCCCTACTGCTGAGGGAAAGGAGTCGGCCTTGGGTTGTTTAGCCCAGCCTGTTGTGCTCTGGCAACACTCTGAACTTTCTCACCACAGGTTAAGTCACAGAGGAATGTGAGAAAGAGAGGGATGAAGGGAGATGAGGGCAGGTTGGGGACATGGGAGAGGAGGAGGAGGGAGAGATCCGGGGGATGCTGGAGTGATAGATTGATCCCGTTTTATTCCATGTTGCTGGCAGTAGGGAGGAAGGTAAACAAGTTACATTTACTTTCCAGCTTGTGTTTGATGGTACCAGTCTACAGTAACTTTCTTACTTTCTCTCCCTCTTTCTTTCTTTCTTTCCCTCTCTCTCTCTCTTTCTTTCTCTCTCTCTCTCTCGCTCCATCTCCCTCACACTCTTCCTTTCTTCGTCTCCTTCACTCTTTGTTTTCTTTTTCTGACGCTCTCTCTTTCTCTGCCACTCTCTTTTCTTTGTACTTCACACTCCTTCGTGCCTTTGTGTGACTTAGCCCAATGCTCAGACCATAGAGGATAACCGACAGTAAAGAGAGTGGAGGAAGTCCAGGAGCGTGTTGGAACAAATGGATAGATGAGTTATCACCCGTCTGACAGTAGTAGATCTGGGTACCTCACACACACTGTCCAAATACCACAGACAGGCCACAGACAGAGCGGGAGAGACAAGGAGGTGTGTGTGTGTGTGTGCGTGTCAAACCAGTTCATAACAAGCCTCAGGAAGACATGCAGTAATATCAGTCCATAATATTATGTATTTTCTTTAATCTGTTTAACCTATCCATAAACCCGGTAGAACCGTATTGAAAGTGAAAAGGATATTTGTTTTTCCAAACAAAGTCATTTAATTAGTATGTCTATAAAGGAGATTTAAGTTGAGTATGTTTCCAAGAAAACGGTTCTGAAGTGAGACACAGCCCTTGGTGACCCGTAGAGGAATGCACCTGTGGCTATCTGGTGACATGTTGTTGTTCAGCCTTAAAGACGGACGGTGGCCCTGGAGGACACACAGTGCAGACAGCAGAGACACCTGGGACCTGGTGTTCTGAAAGGACAGGCCACCCCCCGAATATCTGGCAACCGATTGTTTTTGTTTGTAATCAGAGTGGTCTTGACCTAGATTTACCAGTTTTCCCCCCCCTGTGTCCCTGTCTTTTACTTGAGCCTTCGTCTGGCATGGTGAAAAGGTCCTTGTGTAAGCGGAGACTGGGTCTGGCCCACAATCATTTCCATTGGCTGACTCAGCAGTGTTTTTCAAGCGTTCCAACATGTACGAGAACACAGCAACCTGATTGGCCAAGGCCTCTGCATGATTTCGTTTCCCCTGAAGTAAATTGGACAGATGTTATCAAGCAGCTTTTCTGTTATGTACATCTTTTTCTTTTTTGTATCTTCCGAATTTCGTGTTGTTGCTCAGACAGTTGGGAAACTGGGTGAGAGGTTACAAGGGGTTACTAATGCAGCCCTCGTACCCCACCAACGCCCCTCACACTCTCTCTCTCTTTCTCTACCTATCTTCCCTCACTTTGTCTGCTGTTACCTGTTCTTTCTCCAGTGTTCTAAACCCACGAGCACAGTTTGTTCTGCTGGTGGTTATCGTCATCAATCAAGTTTAGTATCCCACCACGCCGAATACTTAGAACCCAATCCCTAGAACCCCCAGCCATAGATAGATCTGGACTGCTCTCTGTCCCCGTGTGCAAGACTGACGTTAGTCACCAGCACAGGAACCTTTTTTTGCAGAGTGTGCAGTAAAAAACAAAACAAGTGCAGTATAGCTACTCCCACAACTGCAGAGAGGAAATGTGTGCGTGCGTGCTTGTGCATGTGCTTTTGTGTGTGCGTGTGTGTGCTTGTGCGTGTGCTTTTGTGTGTGTGTGCTTGTGTGTGTGCTTGTGTGTGTGCTTGTGTGTGCGTGTGTGCGTGTGTCTGTGTGTGTGTGCACACTATGTTGTTTAGCTGTCGGGGAATCCCTCAGCTTGTCCCTCTGTTTACTCGGTTTACAAACAGCTGAGGAAGTTCTGAGGAGGAGCCCAGTTCCAGGTGTTTGTGTGTTTATGTGGGTCATGATATTACTACCCAATAAGACTTTCCAACCCTGTCTAGAGTTCAGACCGGATTGAGACAAATAATTATATTTTTTAACTTGTATGTCCACTCGTTGATGCTGTTTTTGATGCAGTCCACCTTAATTTACAGTCAGTTAAAAATGTTGTCCGTGTGTAAAACAAAGATTGTCGACATGGAGTTTAACCTGTATTCGTCCCACCTTGAAGCACCTTCATGGGTCTGTTGAGCCTGCCTGCATGTCAGTGATCCTTCAAGATCCGTCACAGACACCCACACACACCACTACAGTGTGTCTGCATCTGCTGCTGGTTACAGTCCCTCTCAGACATGTTGGTGGACACACACAGATGCACACACACACACACACAGAACCCCAAAGCACGCTCCCTTTCTGCCCGTCCACTACCCCCTTGTCCCCCAATCCCAACCCTCCAAACTTCAAGAAACGTCTACATTTACATTTAGTCATTTAGCAGACGCTCTTATCCAGAGCGACTTACAGTAAGTACAGGGACATTCCCCCCCCGAGGCAAGTAGGGTGAAGTACCTTGCCCAAGGACACAACTTTATTTTTGCACGGCTGGAAATCGAACCAGCGACCTTCTTATTACTAGCCCGATTCTCTAACAGCTCAGCCACCTGACTCCCTCTAGAAACATTCTACTCTACTTCTGCATTCCTTGCTGTGTGTGTGTGTGTGTGTGTGTGTGTGTGTGTGTGTGTGTGTGTGTGTGTGCGTACGTGTTTGTGTGTGTGTGTGTGTACGAGCGTGGGTGTGTTTATGGCTGGGCAGCATGTCTTAGATCTTTGTCATCCTAGCCGGAGGTGTTGTATAACTGAAAAACATGTTGTTCATATGGATGTGGGGTGTGTGTGTAACATCCCCGGATGCAGTCTGGTAGACACCAGTAAGCCTAAAAAAACTGCTGGACTAGTGAACCTAGATACGGAGGCCCTATCTCCCCGCTATCTTCACTATCTTAGCCTGAGAGAACGTAGGAGAGAAGAGCTGAAAAGAAGACACTGACTGGTTGCTGCACTTACAGATAGTGCACGGTTATCACCAGGTTCCAGCCCTGAAATCTACTTCCTAATAATCAAGATAAACTTCAGAATTGCGTATATTTATGAAAGGTGTGAAAGGAGAGTATATTCTACGTCTTAGCTGTTTGCAAAGGTGTCATCTATCTCAGAGACAGTCCGAGTCTGAGGAAGTATGGTTGGGGTCAAAGTTCACAATGACAATAAATGGCCTGAGAGGCCGAAGCAAATATCTCTGAGCTCCAGGATCGATATGATATATTTACCCTAAGCTGTGCTCCGCCATTTTGTAGAAAGTAGTTCCTTGTAGCGGGAGACACAAGCTACTCTCTTCCCATAGGAACTGAAATCTTCTGTGTAGGCAGGAACTGAAAACATCTGTAGATGTAAGAATTTGAATATCGGAACACCGTCTTTCTGTCGGCGTAAATCTCTCATCATGCTATTGCTTCTGTTTGAAAGGGTATATATTAAATGATAGCTAAGTCTCCTCCTCCCCCCCCCCCTCTCTCTCTCTCTCTCTTCTCCAGTGCTGTTGACGTGGGTGAACTGCTCCAGTGTGAGATGGGCCACGCGTGTTCAGGACATCTTCACCGCCGGCAAACTGCTGGCACTGGCCCTCATCATCATCATGGGCATCGTGCAGATCTGCAAGGGTAAGCCCCATCTGTGTGTGTGTGTGGGCAAGTATGTGTGTGTGTGTGGGGGGTGGGCAAGTATGTGTGTGTGTGGGGGGGGGGGGCAAGTATGTGTGTGTGTGTGTGGGGGGTGGGGGGCAAGTATGTGTGTGTGTGTGGGGGGTGGGCAAGTATGTGTGTGTGTGTGGGGGGGGGGCAAGTATGTGTGTGTGTGTGTGTGTGGGAAAGTATGTGTGTGTGGGCAAGTATGTGTGTGTGTGTGTGTGTGGGCAAGTATGTGTGTGTGGGCAAGTAAGTGTGTGTGTGTGTGTGTGGGCAAGTATGTGTGTGTGGGCAAGTATGTGTGTGTGTGTGGGGGGGGGGCAAGTTTGTGTTTGTGTGTGTGTGTGTGTGGGGGGGGCAAGTTTGTGTGTGTGGGCAAGTATGTGTGTGTGTGTGTGTGTGGGCAAGTATGTGTGTGTGGGCAAGTATGTGTGTGTGTGTGTGTGTGTGGGCAAGTATGTGTGTGTGGGCAAGTATGTGTGTGTGGGTGCGTGTCTCTAACCATCAGCATGCCACCATCTCTGAGAGCCATAGACCACTCTGATCCTACACACAGGGTGGGTCAGTGGGTCCAGTCGCCGGGAGGGGGGGTCTCCCCGTCAGCTCCCAGAGTGGAGGTTGTGGGGTTCACAGGCCCCTGGTTGAGATCCCAGCACTAATGCGGTTGTCACGGCGGCGGGCCTCTGTGGGATTAGTAAAGATGACCGGACTGACGGTCAGTTGTGACAGAGGCTTCACAGAGCGCAGTGACGCCAGCCACCGCATTATGGGATGGATCCACAGAGAAAACACAGGGGGATCTGCCTGTTGGTACAGCAACACAATGATCGACTCAGCCACTCAGGCTGATAAAGGGAAGAGAGAGGGAGAAGGGGAGAGGAAGGGAAGAGAGGGGGATGCAGGGCGGCGGAAAAAAGGGGGGAAAGAGAGATAGAGAGAGCGCGCGGATGGGAGAAAGAGAGATTAACCTAAAAAACGAAAGGGGCATGTTGGTAGGATAATGAGATTGGAGGGAGAGAAGGAAGGGAGGATGGAGACAGAAGCGAGGGATATTGAGCAGACACTGCAAGAGCCAATAATGCTTACTCAGTCTAATCCAATCTCAGTCCCCATGTAGTTACCCTTTCAACAGGAATTAATAAACCAGCACACGCACACACGTACACAGGTTTGTTTCAACAAAGGAACACTTTTTCACTCCCATTCAGTATCGGGATACCTCTAACTCCTAACCCTAACCTTAACCCTTGATGTGATTCTAACCCGAAGACTGATTCTAACCCTACACCTCCTAAAGCCCACTACAAATAGCACTTGAAGTTGTGGAGTCCAAGATACGTGACTTCTCACTGTCCCCTGTCCCCCCCCCCCCCCCCTGCAGGGGAGTACCACTGGCTGGAGCCTAAGAACGCCTTCGAGCCCTTCCAGGAGTACGACGTGGGGCTCATAGCGCTGGCCTTCCTACAGGGTTCCTTCGCCTACGGGGGCTGGAACTTCCTCAACTACGTCACAGAGGAGCTGGTGGACCCTTATGTGTGAGTAACCACAGACTTCTTCTCTCACTCGTGTCATGCAGATGTGTCCCATGCTGCACTGCATGCAGCCTCTCTTACCCATTACAGGACTGGGGACCAACAGGACCTCAGAATACTTGTAGAGTATTTCTTGTAGAGTCACTCATGTCTTTTCATATCCCTTCTAACTCTTTTATCCATCCCTCCGTCTGTCTCCTCCATCCCTCCACCTGTCTCTCCTCCATCTGTCTCTCCTCCATCCCTCCCACTGTCTCTCTTCCATCTGTCTCTCCTCCATCCCTCCCACTGTCTCTCTTCCATCTGTCTCTCCACCATCCCTCCAACTGTCTCTCCTCCATCCCTCCATCTGTCTCTCCTCCATCCCTCCACCTGTCTCTCCTCCATCTGTCTCTCCTCCATCCCTCCACCTGTCTCTCCTCCATCCCTCCACCTGTCTCTCCTCCATCTGTCTCTCCTCCATCCCTCCATCTGTCTCTCCTCCATCCCTCCACCTGTCTCTCCTCCATCTGTCTCTCCTCCATCCCTCCACCTGTCTCTCCTCCATCTGTCTCTCCTCCATCCCTCCATCTGTCTCTCCTCCATCCCTGTAGGAACCTTCCTCGTGCCATCTTCATCTCCATCCCCCTGGTGACGTTCGTCTACGTCTTTGCGAACATCGCCTACGTCACCGCCATGAGCCCCCAGGAGCTGCTGGCCTCCAATGCCGTTGCCGTGGTGAGTAACTCCACCCAGACCCTCCCTGCTGGTCATTAACGTGTGTCTGCTGTCGAGAGAAACTCCAGCTCCCTCTGGTGGTCACAGCATGTCAATGTATAAGGTTGCTGGATTGTTTTTTGGTGCTTTCACAACGTTTCTCATTAGTAAAGCCTTCTCTCTCTCTCTCTCTCTCTCTCTCTCTCTCTCTCTCTCTCTCTCTCTCTCTCTCTCTCTCTCTCTCTCTCTCTCTCTCTCTCTCTCTCTTTCCCCCCCAGACGTTTGGTGAGAAGCTCCTGGGAGTGATGTCATGGATCATGCCCATCTCTGTGGCTCTCTCTACCTTCGGAGGGGTCAACGGTTCCCTCTTCACCTCCTCTCGGTCAGTCTGCCCCATCATCTTACCCCAGCTACACGCTGTTGACCATGAGCTATGCGTGCTGCTATGTATTACGTGTAGTGTGTAGTATGTCACACAGTTTGCACTAGACTATGAGTGCTTAACTTCTCTCTCTCTCTCTCTCTCTCTCTCTCTCTCTCTCTCTCTCTCTCTCTCTCTCTCTCTCTCTCTCTCTCTCTCTCCATCCCTCTCTCTCTCTCTCTCTCTCTCCACCCCTCCCTCTCTCTCTCTCTCTCTCTCTCTCTCTCTCTCTCTCCACCCCTCCCTCTCTCTCTGTGTGCCAGGTTGTTCTTTGCCGGAGCCAGAGAGGGTCACCTCCCCAGTCTGCTGGCCATGATTCATGTGAAACGCTGCACTCCCATCCCTGCTCTGCTTTTCACTGTGAGGAGGCTATTCTTTCTTTCTTTTCTTCATGTCGTTGCCACGTGTTGGTATCCATCTCACTGTACATGGTTTGATCCTAAACATATCACTCTCTTTTTCTCTCTCTCCTTCTCTGCCTCCAGTGTCTGTCCACCCTTCTGATGCTGTGCACCAGTGACATGTACACCCTCATCAACTATGTGGGTTTCATCAATTACCTCTTCTACGGAGTCACTGTTGCCGGGCAGATTGTCCTGCGCATCAAGGAGCCCGACATACACCGGCCAATCAAAGTGAGCGTTGTCCAGCGGAAGCAAAGTAGAAGATCTAAATCGCTCAGTTTGTTCTAGTGGTGGAAGTTTGATGTTTATAAAGACTGACACCCTTTCTTTATCCCTCTCCCCTCCCCTCCTCTCCCCTCCTCTCCTCCCCTCTCACCACTTCTCTTCACCTCTGCCCTCCCCCCACCTCTCCCCACCCTTCTCCCACCTCTCCTCTCCTCCCCCCTCCAGATCAGCCTGGTGTGGCCTGTCATCTACCTGCTGTTCTGGGCCTTCCTGCTCATCTTCTCCCTGTACTCGGAGCCCGTGGTCTGTGGCATCGGCCTGGCCATCATGCTGACCGGAGTGCCCGTCTACTTCCTGGGCGTCTACTGGGACAACAAGCCGCAGTGCTTCAATACGTTCGTTGGTACGTCATTCCCCCCCGGTTCCCTCTCCTATCCTCTGTTCAGGGGGTTTACTGACACATTGCAACAGTTGGTTGCGATTTTGACAGGGTTCTAGTTAAGGTTTTGTAAACCAATTGTTTTAGCTTTGTGTTCTATTATCTTGACCCACTGGCCAAACTGTCTGATTGTACCGGACAACATCGTATCTAACTTACGATATGGTTTAAGTTCTGGAACCTGTTTCCGCGACACCTCAACTCTAACGACCTTCCCTCTGTCCCGACAGCCAAGATGACGTACCTGGGCCAGAAGTTCTGTGTGGTGGTCTACCCAGCGATGACAGGGAGCACGGGGGAGGCGGGCAGCGGGGAGGAGGAGGGCGAGGAGATGGAGGCCAGGGACGCTCTCTCGAAATGATGCGACGCTAAAGTAGACTGCTGAACACACAACCTCGGAAACTTACTTTCCCCAACCTCTCTTTCCCACACACACACACACAGCCACTCACACACACACACACACACTTGTATACACAGAGCAAGGCTAGTGTTATTAGTAAATGACAGTAGAATTAGGTGCTTACAGACACAAACACACCTGTATTGATACGCAGGGTTTATTTCCCCCCCGAATGTGTCGTTTTAAACGTCACTGCTGTGCCAAAGAGGTTCAAGGTGTAAAGAGGAGGAAGGAAAGAGAAGGAAAGAAGGGAGGAGGAAAGGAGGGAGGAGGAAAGGAGAACCTTAGTCAGCTCACCTCCGTTCTGCTCCAGCCTTGAAGGATAAGTGAGCCAGATGGTGGGACCGACACCCTCACACCTACTTCACATCCTCCTCATCCTTCCTCACATCCTTCCCTCCTCATCCTCTGCCCTCGTCCACCTCCTCCACACTCTCCCTGCACACTCCCACATTAAGAGAAATGTTTGTAAGAACTCTTATTGTGCTTTGTGTGGCAAATCTAAGTGGGCAATGTTTTTTTGCCACCTTGCAACTTATAATTTTCTTACTCGAAAAACACACCAATGCTGTATTCAGATTCTCACCCCCTCAAATTCTGATCAAATTTTTTTTTTGTGTTTTCAGTACACTAAATGCTGTTTTCTTTTGAGCTAAATAACTGTGATTCCAAAATGCTTTTTTTGTAATTGTGATAATTGTTTATATCATGTGTCATTATGATTTCAGTTCCATTTTGTTAGTTTTAATGTCTTGTTTTTTTGGGGGGTTATTGTTTTTTATTCAGCATCAATACCTTTTTGGGGGTCTATTTTTATTACTATTGCAACTGAAGAGGTATACAGTACATATAAGAGCCAATGTATGAACTGGTTTTGTATAGTTCAAGCAGTTCCATTTAATTGCCTTAATCATTATATATTCTGGACCTAGGTATTGGTGTAGTTCTATTAATAATTTTGAGAGATGATTCATGCTGATATTTTTGCAGAGCTACAATTTTCATGTTAAAGCAAACAAAAGAAAGTGTCTGTTTCCAAAATTTCACATCGAGTCAGTGGCTTCATTCTAACCGAACACTGTAAAAAAATCGCCTTTAAGATGGACATTAAACTACTTTTAGATTGGTCTACTAGACAAGGAACGTATGTCGCATGCTAAAAAAGAGACACGAGCAGTGTTGAAAAAACAAGTTAAGTCATAATGATGTCTAGGGTGAATATGGAAAAACACTGGATTTTATACACACACAACCATCAACCATTACACACACACACAAGCACCCTATGTTAGTAATGTATCAGTGAGTCAGGGTCTACGTCACAGTACCATACTGCTTCATGGAGGGTTTTTATTGTGAGCCCAAAATACATTAAATATAATGATCACAGTGTGTGGCCCATTTAAACAACTGGGTGCACACAAACACTCACACACTCAGGCAGTTGTTTGTAATGGAGGATGCCAAACTCTATATGAGAAAGTGAAGATTAATTGGAACATGTGATAAATTATGATCCTTGGAAAGAAACACACACTCAAAGATAGACGTTCTTGTAATAGCTGTTTGTTGTCTGTGTGACACTCAGGACTTTCAGACTGCCTTCTCTACACTGCCAAAGCCTTTTGGATCATTCGATAACACAAAAGATCAAGAGGTCTGTGACAATGTTTACTAGTGCTTTTTATGAAGATGCAGTTCCTCATCTTACAGAAACGATAAAAAAAGAGATGAGTAAGTGTGTAGACCAGAGTGTAGACCAGAAGCTTCTGGCTGAAAAGGTCAAAGGTTATCGTATTAGGGTCAGTGACGTCAATGATGTAAAGCTCAGAGGGTATAGGATGTGTACAATGTTTTTGTGCCTGCAAACCCTGTATGCCCATGTATGTTATGTCATAGATATGTCGGCCTACTAATGAACGTTTCCATTTAGAAAAAAAGTGTTCAACTGTTTGAGTGCTTTGGGGTGTCCAAAGGATTCCATTTCATCACCTCTCATCATACCCTCCCATCATACCCACTCACTTTACATACACAACATCTTTATTACAAATCATCACACTGCACACATCACACACAACGGGGCAGTTAGAGTGCTTTGTCACAAAGAGGACTTCACAACCTGAATAACAGATTCTCAGTGGTGTGTCTCGACAGGGAAATGCATGGATCGGGGGGAAACACAAGCTCACTTTATCTATGTCTTACAGATTAACCTCAACAGGAACAGTCTGGTGTTTGGGTCCAGTGTTTTCGGCCTTCCTTGACCTCCCATGTCTCTAGTTCGACCTTCCTCAGTCTGTCTGATAAGCTGCACTTCCCATGCTGTGCCTTGACACTTACGTGAACGCCATACACCATCTTCAAGCCAGCAGGGGGTGGTATAGTAGTGAGAAGCAACGCACTTTGACAGGAAATGACAGGAATACTTTAGTACTAAGAATACTACATTTTCCTCTTTCCTATGCTGTAAGAGCATCAAGTGATGAGTGAAGTATTGTTGTGTCTAGTACATGCATTTTCATTGTAAGTCTCAGTGACAGCAATGCTATTTAATTACTTCTCCACAACATTGTAGGCTGGGAGACATCCTGCTCCTACCTCTTATATGCCAAAGACTTGAGTTACTGGATGAAGTGTTTTCTTTGTTTCTCACACTTCATTGTGTGACTACCTGTTGCATTGGCATTATCCTCACACTGTATGTCGATGAGGAAGGGTCCAGATGTGGTCTAATTGGTTGTTTTTACAGATGACAGTTGGGTATAAAATTGAATGTGGACTGTTGTTATGGAGCCTTTCTTCTTCTCTAGCTTCTGCTTATCCTTGTTCTCCTTTCTTCTTCTCTCCGATTTACAATAATCGTGGTGGAATTGGTAAGATTAAAACTTCATTTTATTTGTAACTTGTTTGCCTTGTAAGTGATTTAATTCATTTGCAATGTTATTAAATATATTTTTCATTTAACTTTACTTGGTCCATTTTTGTTTTAATTTAACCTATAGTCAAAAAAATAGCAATTCCAGTATATTTGGTTAATATTAATACACTGTTCAGTTTACCCCTCTTCCATTAGACCAAGGGGCATCGTTTTGGTTGTTTACTCTACATAATAGTAATTCCACTTCACCAACATTCCCATTTGGAGTCTGTCCAAATAAACATTTTGTGTTTAGGTCTTTAAGTTTATGTACATATATATACTGAATTTAATGAAATGCTAAGGTAATGTGTTGGGTAAATTATGTAAATGAAGGTCACAGAAGCAGTGGAAACATCTCATTAATTTAGTCTTACAAGTCAACAATACAGCATCTCCGAATAGTAACGCAATTTATTTTAATGACAAACAAAACCATGACATAGCAATCTACCAAAATGAATAACTTCTCAAACTTTCCCGCACGTTTGTAAACGTAATATCAGCAGTCATCTGATGCTTCTTCAGGGATGGGACCGTCCGAGTCTAACATGACAACACTTCAGACAAAAACATAACAATCCACATGGAAAACACACAATCAGGAAACAAAATGTGTGTGTCTAGACTAGAGTATTCATATGAAAACAGCATTTCTGGTGATTTAACAATGAGCCTAGCCGGGGTTCAAGATTCAGACTTAAGATAAACAGTCACCTCTCAGACAGAGTCAGAGCTGGGAAAGATATAAGTCAAATACTTGTTGGTTGGTTTGACCTCAAAGTTGTATTTAATGGTTCCATGGTTCTTTGTTGAAATCAATTGCACACAAAGTGCTTGATAATAATAATTCTGAGCCGTGTTTGACCCAGGCCTGAGCAGAGCACCTACAGTCGTCATAGTGACCCAATTCAGCACAGGGAGGGATGGGTCACCAGGATCACTTGGATCTGTGCATGGGGGGGGGGGGGGGGGGTTATTAAGGCGGTGTTGGTGGTTTACAAGGCAGATTGGAGGCTCCTGGGGCTGTGGAGGACTTCCCCTCCTCTGAGGGCGAGGACCAGATGTAGAACTGAGCCCCCCTGGATCTTGTAGTCTGCTGCTGTCTTCTCATCGTTCCTGCGGGGGGAGGAGGAAGGAGATGAGGAGGGGAGTGAGGAGGGGGATGAGGAAGGAGATGAGGAAAGGGATGAGGAAGGGGATGAGGAAGGGATGAGGAAGGAGATGAGGAGAGGGATGAGGAAGGAGATGATGAGGCAGAGAAGAATACAGAGCGGAAGAGTTGGGGTTTTTTTTGCCCAGAGTACCAGTTAAAAACTACAGGGATATGTAGACTGTGATAGTCTGTGATTACAGGACAGAGTGACAGTCTCTCACATTTGTTTACCACTGTAGATCAGCCTCTGTTGCTGGGGAGGGATCCCCTCTTTCTCCTCCACCCTTTCTTTAATCCGTTCCACCTGAAAACACAAACACCCACAATTATTTAAGGAATGTTGTCGTTGCACATAAATCACACACACACACACACACGCGCGCACACACACAATGAAAGGTGATCATTATTATACACAGCATTATAAACAAATTAGGTACAGTGAGACAACATAATTGTACCTTGTCTGTCGGCTCAATGTCAATTTCGATCTCCTTACCGGTGAGCGTCTAAAGGAAGGACAGGTGAGTCAAGTCGAGTCAAGAAAGAATCGCTACACAGAACATGACATGTTATCACAGTTGATATCAGTATTCATTTATTACAGCCTACTTATTCTAATCTAACAGCAAAATACAAAATCAGCAGAAAAAGAAATAAATAACGTTAGGCAAACTAAACAGGTCTAGACTTACCTTGACTTTAATCAACATCCTGATTTATGTTGCTTATGAATCAAAAGTTACCTGAAATTATTATTAAGAAAGTGTGGCGAAAGACTGAATCAATTGACTACTGGAGTAGCTAGAGTGACTTGGTACTAAAATTGTTGTTTCACTGTTCGTCGCAAATTTCAATTGAGGTTCCTGTGTTGCTCTTAGAGTATCCCGACTTCCCAGTTGCTTCTAAAATATACTGTTCCGTATTTGTTTTGGGGGTTTTCTCTTTAGAAAATAAGATAATATCAATATATATAATTATAATAATTATATTTCAGATTTTTTCATTCGAAGTTAGTTTGTAGGTTGGTTTTGTTCTTCCACTCGCAGCAGATTCTGCACTAAATTATTTTTCAGCGACGTAAAACGAGTAGTTTTTTTGTAGTCTTTTGCTGAACCATATTAACAATGAAATCAGCGACATAAACTACAAGAGCAAAATACATTCGAGATCCGGCACCATGTCCCACGAGGGTTAGGGTTACGTTTTTGGTTTAGGAAGCATTGAGAAGACTGACTCCGATCTGTCATACATTCCGCAAGGTAAGTAAATTATGGCATGGTATATACTATGCCATAATCGTATGTGACACAATCGTAGCCTAAATTGTTATTTTGTGCTAACAAAGCACATGCTAATATTGAGCGTTGATAACTGCTAGCTGATGTTCTTGCTGACTTTTTGATTTTCACTGGGTATTGATTCTGGCGTGCGCTGAGCACTTCATACAACACGCTGTAAATGTAAATGTAATGTTCATACACCACGCTGCTGTGGAAAGTTAAGCTAGCGTGAAGCTAGTTTCGTCAATAAATTATTACTGAGTTATTATTATTACTCGTAGATTATTACCCGTGTGTAAAAGATTGGTGGTAGCCGTGCATGTTGTCATACAATCTGAAAGATGGAACAGCTCCATATGGAATACCACACAGAAATGTGATATACGTGATCTGGGTCTGAGTAAATGAGACCATTGTGCGTGTTTGTGTGTTTTCAAGTGGCCACAGAGGAAAAGTGTGTCCCAATTGTTATGTCTACCCCAATTTTAGATCAGCACCCCAGGATATCCACACAGTCTCAACAGTAACTGTTGCTAGTATGCCTCGCATTGAGAATGACATCAAACTGGACTTCAAGGACGTGTTGCTTCGTCCTAAGCGAAGCACTCTCAAGTCACGTAGTGAGGTATTTAAATATTTTTAGTTAAATAAAGAACAATTTACACCACATGCACCTCAGAAGACCAAGTCCAATTAAAATGTATTTTTAATCATTTATTTATAACTGCATACATTTTAGGAACTGTACTAGTTTTTCATACGCAGTTATAAAGTCCGTATTTGCTTTTGGGCTGCTGAAACTAGGACTAGGCTTTCAGTGCCTGAAAGTTGACCTCCCTCTTCTTCTCTTGTTCCTTCTCCTCCCCTCCAAGGTGGACCTGATGAGGAGCTACACCTTCAGGAACTCCGGAGGAAGCTACAGAGGTATCCCTATTGTCGCGGCCAACATGGACACCGTTGGGACCTTCCAGATGGCTCTGGTCTTGAATCAGGTAGAGTTCATACCTCAAACATGCGCGACAATTACTGTAATTGACCAGGTCAAAGTGTGTAATCAGAACAAACAACTTGGTTTTACAAGTGACTACCTGCTAAGGCAGGAGTTACTGGAAGTACCGCCTTAGAAAGATTTTGAGGTTGTTGTCTCTCTCTTTCCTCTCCTAGTTCACTCTCTTCACCACCATTCACAAGCATTACTCTGTGGATGACTGGAAGGAGTTTGCAGCGCAGCATCCAGACTGTGTACAGGTACAGCCTCACAGTCTGCATGAGTGTACATGAACTTGCAGCTTAACGGTTTCCCAATTGTAGCTTAGTATGTTGTATCTGTCAGGTTGGAATGAAGAGCACAGTCGCAGATGCAGTTTAGAGTTTTTAATGGTTCTGATTTACTTCAATCACGTAAAGTAGTCAGTCATGACCACACACTGGGTCAAATAATAATTGAGGCAAAGGCAAACTTAAAGTCCATCAAGACGGTTGGTTCAAGGGTAATCCACAATCAAGGTCAAGGCACAGTCCAGGGTCAAGGTACACAGAGAAGCCAGCACAATCAAAGTTTCCAGGTAGGGCAAGACAAAGGAGAGGTCAGAGACAAGCAGGGTTCAATACCGTGAAACAAAAGAGAGTCCAAGTGAACAGTCCAAATCGTGATCCAAAATCCACAGTCGGGGCAAGCAGGGTTCAGCACAGGTAAAGAGTTTCCGTAAAAAGTTTCCAAGTGAGGTAACGCCCGTAGCACACAAACCATGAATGTCCCTGTACTTACTGTAAGTCGCTCTGGATAAGAGTGTCTGATAAATGACTAAATGTGAATGTCTCCCCCTCAGAGTGTGGCTGTCAGCACAGGGACTGGGGAGGGAGACTTTGACAGGCTGGGTTCCATCCTAGCTGCCGTGCCTAAACTGCAGTTCATCTGCGTCGACGTCGCCAACGGCTACTCAGAGCACTTTGTCCACTTTGTCAAAGACGTGAGGGGGAAATACCCATCGCACACCATCATGGTAAACTGGCACCACTCTTTTTATGCTTTGAGTCGTAACATTTACCCATGTACAGTCTCACACACACTAATTCGACCTCTCTCTTTTTCGCCTCTCTCACTCTCTCTACATCTATTTTAGTCTCTCCCTCGCTATACCTTTCTCTCACACTCTCTCACCTTTTCTCACACTCATGAAAAGAGCCTGAGGGGTTTATTATGTGGTTACAGCATTGTAGTGATTGCAGTTGATGGTGATTGAACTGTCCCTACCCCAGGCAGGCAACGTGGTTACCGGGGAGATGGTGGAGGAGTTGATTCTGGCTGGCGCTGACATCATCAAAGTAGGCATCGGACCAGGTGACTTCACAACCAGACCACCTAGTAGATGGATAGATTATATTGTGCTTGACTCAAGTATAGCATGAAGAATAGCATTTTTAAACGTCTATTAAGAGTTTTTTAAATCAAACTAATGATCTCCTTCCTCTATTGTGTGTGCGTGTGTATGTGTGTGTGTGTGTGTGTGTGTGTACAGGGTCCGTGTGTACCACTCGTAAGAAGACTGGGGTGGGATACCCGCAGCTCAGCGCTGTGATTGAGTGTGCAGATGCAGCTCACGGTCTCGGTGGACACATCATCTCTGTACGTTCTACTGAACTCTGTACTACATAATGCACACCACAAAGCACTGTTATCACATGGTTACAATATACATAAGAATGGATAATGTCTACATCAGGACATTTTTCATTCTTATCTGGTGCTCAGAGTCGCTTGCTCTAGCTGTATTTACACTTTTCCTTTTTTTACGCATGCATCTCTCTCTTTATTCTTTTCTTCTCTCTCATCTCATACAGGATGGTGGATGCACTTGTCCAGGAGATGTCTCTAAGGCCTTTGGTAGGATTAGTTTCATATCATATTTTATTTATTAGATATTAGATATTTTATATTTAGTCATTTAGCAGACGCTCTTATCCAGAGCGACTTACAGTAAGTACAGGCACATTCCCCCAGAGGCAAGTAGGGTGAAGTGCCTTACCCAAGGACACAACGTCATTTGGCACGGCACGGCTAGGAATCTAACCGACAACCTTCTGATTAATAGCCCGATTCCCTAACCGCTCAGCCATCTGACTTCTAGATATAGAAACCAGCATATAAGCCTGTGTGCTGGAGCCCAACTTCCACAGCATCTGATGTTAGCGCCGCTCATTCTATACCGAGGACACAGTTGTAATTGATAGCGATGTTTTTTTAACTTCGATTTCTTTGTGGTGGCCGTGTGACCTGCAGGTGCCGGGGCTGACTTTGTGATGCTGGGTGGAATGTTGGCGGGCCACGAGGAGAGCGGTGGCGAGGTCATCGAGAAGAACGGGAAGAAGTACAAGCTGTTCTACGGCATGAGCTCCGACACAGCCATGAAGAAACACGCGGGGGGCGTGGCCGAGTACAGGTCAGAGAGGCTAGTCGCGTGCATTTTGACATGCGTCTAGGTCATGCTTTATAAATCGCCAGACTGTAAAATACAGGGGGGGAATCACTTTCCCCAGGCCTCCAGGGAAATCTGTTCCCCCTGTGTTCTCAGTGTAAAAGACTGATGTATAGATGAAACTTGTTATACATAATGATCACAGTAACATACATCTCCAGCATTACTGTATTGCTTCCTGCTGCAGGTTTTGTATGGTAGACAGAACAGCAGGGTCATAGATGACCAAAGTCAAGACTAAGAAGACAAGGTCGCTCAAACATGTCTCTGTTTTCTCTGGGGGTCAGATGGCTGAGCGGTTAGGGAATCGGGCTATTAATCAGAAGGTTGCCGGTTCGATTCCCGGGGGGAATGTCCCTGTACTTACTGCAAGTCGCTCTGGATAAGAGCGTCTGCTAAATGACTAAAATGTAAATGTTCTCTCTCTCTCTGTCTTCTCCAGGGCGTCAGAGGGGAAGACGGTAGAGGTCCCCTACAAAGGCCCCGTTGACGTCACCATACGAGATGTGCTGGGTGGGGTTCGATCCACCTGCACCTATGTGGGGGCAGCAAAGCTGAAGGAGCTGAGCCGCAGGACCACCTTCATCAGGGTCACCCAGCAGCTGAACACCGTCTTCGGCAATGACAGCTAGGCGAGGCCCAGGCTGGACCGGGGCCTAACAGCACTGGAGGGGGGTTCATGCTGCCTGACCACTCTTTTGCTTTCTCTTATCTCTTTTTGTCACATGGATGTTGTCTATGTATGACACCCACACGTTTCCACTTCTTGTACTTCACCAGACAGCGTAAAGTCTTACCTTTTTAACCACGTGAACCAATGCATAATTCAGGAGCATTTTAGGAATACTACTGTATATCTGACTTGAGGGTTTTAGAAGGTTTTCTAAGTCTAATGTTGCTTATTCATTCCCATTGAACTCCAGAGGCCTTATGTACAGGTCTCTCGGTTGAGAGGTAGCCTGACATCTTCTGCAGTTGCTCTTAAGCTGTTTAATATAAGCTCTTCTTGTTATTTTGCCATCTCATCTATGCACTCTCATTTCTTACCGCCAAGCTGGAAGGAAATTTCCTGTTTGCAGTACATGCTCAAGTTAATGATGACCTTTCTTGCAAACTGTTATCAAAAAGTCTAATTTATTTGCTGTTTGCTGTAATTTTTTAAAATTTCAGTCAAAATACTGACTTTAAATGGCAAATTTGAATGACAGGAAATACAATTCACTACATGGCACTTATATGTGAATTTAAATAGTTTTAGAAAATATATTCATATATACAGTATATAAATATATATATATATATATATTCAGAGATATACAGTAGTAAAATGTCTAGAGCCTTATGGTGTGACAAACAACAGACTTCTACTTCACAGTTTTTACAAATGGCCAAAGCATGTTCGGACATCAAAATGTCTTTCAATGGCAAAGATATACAGTATTGAGTTTTACCTATGGTTAGGTTCCATTCCATCATTTTAGATCCCTCTTGCAAAGTATTACTCTGTATGTGTTACGTTACAGTTGTTATCTCTTATGTATTTCGTTTGTCTATGCATCATATTACGTTTTAATATGACTGAATATGATCTTTCCATGATGGCAGTTACTGTTAGTTGTTTTAATATCTAAAAGCATAATTTGCTGTTAGTATATTTAGCCTCTAGCTCAACATTATATACCATAAGTCTTATCTACTCTTGACCAATAAAAAAGCATTCCATCTAGTATTGTTTTTTTGTTTCGTTTTTTCCTTCTCAAATGTTTCTTTCAATTTATATTGATCAGATTTTCCACTTATTTTTTCTTTGAAATCTTGAATTGTTTTACCAATACTTCATATGAGGCTCCTTAACCCTTGTGTTATCTTCGGGTCGTTCTGACCCATCAGTCATTGTGACCCACCGTCGTATTGCGACAACTTTACCGCATACAAAAACAAAGTGAAGCATTTTCTTTTAACCGTTGGGCTGTCTCAGACCCCCCACATTGCGAAGGTTAAAAGAAAATTATTTTTATTTGTTTTTGTATTGGGTAAAATTGGGTAAACACAACGATGGTTCGTTATGAACCTTTGGGTCATGTGACCCGAAGGCAGCACGAGGGTTAAGGGTCTCCCACCCTGTTACTGGAGAGATACCTTCCAGTGGTTTTCGCTTCCTGTGCTTCGGGGACAAGTAACGTTTGATCGATTCTGCTTCGTCTGCCTGATCTTTTAAAGTTTTCTCGTACTTTTGTATGCGGCTTAACACTCGACCTTCGGCAACATTTTTAAACTTAAAGTAAGGTACTTGTAGCCTACACAGACAAAACCGTACTCTTGTATCCATGAGGACTGTAATACCCGAACCAATAGCTAATTAGCTTATTGCCTGGCGAGCGAGGTTGCCATGATCTACCAAACCTCAAATGTGAGCGGGAGCGGGAGGCCATACCGTCAGATTGGACTTTTCTTCGATGAGTGATCAAAATCAGAAAAAATAATCTTCCAGTTTTAGAAATTGACATAGTTACTGCTAGCTAGCAGTAGCTGACAGGTACGTGCATCCAGTTTTTCATCAAGTCAGTCAGGAGGTTTATTTAGCAATTTCAAGCTAACTTTGACTAATAAAGTTAGCTACTTAAGTTAGCTAAATCAGTAGCTTCATTTCGAACTTTGTGAAATAAGTTGGCTGGCACACACACATACCATGATTAAAACGCTGCGATTTGAAAACTGATATCCCATTTTCTCTCCTAATCCAAAATAGGAGTGACTTTTACAGATGACCAGTGCCCCAGAGGCAACAGAATTATGGTTTCCCGTTTGTCAAGAAAAGACAGAACGGTTAACCTCTAAACCGAAAACAATCTTTGGAGATAACGGACCTAACCAGGTCTCCACTCTGGACCAACCCCTCCCCACAGTCTGGGAGCGGGGACAGGAGTCTGTTGATCCCACTCTAACCACTTTCCGCTTCAACCAAAACCACGTGGTGTGCCTCCCTGTGGTCACAGAGAACCTGCGGCTTATCTGGGCACGTTCAGAACAAAAAACTCAACAAATTGGCCGGGATGCGGTTTCAGAGCTTGAGAAGCACTTCGATATTTTCCCGTATCCGACCCTGCCAGAGATGACCACCCTAGCTCTCCGCTACTTGCTGCACCCGGACCAGGTCAGGGTCTGGTTCATGACCCAGAGGCTCTGCTACGGCATCAGCTGGGACTGTGAGGAAATCTGCGAGGCTCGGACCAAGTTGTTTGGGTGCCAGTCAGAGAAAGAGGTCACAGGCAAGGAGAAAATTGTTCCAAAACAATACTGCATGCCTGTCAGAACAGACAGGGGCAACCTCAAGAAACTGCGGCATTGCTTCCAGCAAACCCAGAAGCCCTCCGAAGAGCAGCTTTTCTCTCTGCACAAGGAGACGGGTCTCAGCATGAAGAATATTCGCAAGTGGTTCAACAACCAACGCTTTCAGAAACGGTCCCGTGAACGAATATTTTCACAAATCCTGACCTCACCACCCCACCAGTCAGAGGCAGGTGATTTGACGGGGTCAACTGCAAAGAGTTCAAGTGATGACGGTGTCGGCGCCACCAGCTCTGTCAACTTGGCTGACGTCAGTCCGGCGGACAGCAAATGTGAAGGGTGTACCAAGAAGTGTCCGGAACTTCCGGTACAAGCAGCCAGTCAGGAGACACTCGGTGTGTTTCCGTACGGCAGCCATGGCGACGACGGTTCCGTTTCCGACAGTTGGAAGAACGAGACAAGGCAAGAAGCCGTCGACGAGATCCCCTCTCCCACGGACGTTGAGGGCGAACCAGTCGCTCCGCTTCCCCCAGTTCCCCAGGCCGTGCCCCCCTCCCCTGGGTCTTCCGAGAGAGGGTACCGTCAGAGGAATAAGACACTGCTCCAGCTTCAGCTCCTGAGGGAGACCTTCATGATCCTCCAGTGGCCCACGGCGGAGGACTACGACGGTCTGCAGAGGCTGACAGGTCTCACCCGCCGGCAGCTCACGCAGTGGTTCGGAGACATGCGCTACCACGTCAAGCAGGGCATGGCTCGCTGGATCAGGCCCGAGGAGAGGGTGAAGGTCCTGGCCCGGGTCACTCGGGGTCCTGGCAGGAGAAGGGGTCGGAGGAAGAAGGCGCTGGAGATGGATGTGGGCCCAGACTCGGACCTGTCAGACGTCCATCAGATGCTCAGCCGGTTCCTTCCTTCTCTGGATGGATGAGAGGAGGCTGGTTGCTTTTGTTTGGGTCACCTGAGGTCAGCTGACTGACCACCACCCGTCTCTTGATTGCAGTTCACACGGAAACCCGTGTTGTTGACGTTGGATTATTGCAAGATCTGTTCTTGTTTTTTTTTACTTTTATTTTAAGGCACACTGTTAACAAATTAACTTAAACTCAGTTTGAGTTTTTTAGTCATGCTAGTGCAGGTAGGAGGATTCATCTTATGTATTTTATATTCAGTGTCTCTCATTAAGTTGTTAACATACCGGTTTTAAACTCCAGTAGATATGTTGAAAAAAAATGACGTTTGATATTTGATATTTCTCTGTTCTGGTCAACTGTGTTTTTACATTGTTACCAATAAACAGATATTTCGACTCTTAGTTGTTTGTAAGTAGAGTTGTTGTTTATCATTATTTATTTGTGTATCTTATAGTGTTACAGTATCACAGTTTGCTTAGAGGTAAAATATGTATCTTTAAAAATGTCCTGGTGTCACTGGTTTTGCTTTCTGCAGCATATCATTTATTTACTCAGAACAATCAAAACAAAAATAGCCCTAATTAATACATGTAAGGAGCAGACCCTAAAGCAGCAAGGGCTCCTAACACAAGACACACACAACTTCAGTTGTGTCACATTACTGATGATGATTTACATCATTTACACAAAAGATTGTCATCAAACAGTCATCTCCACGGTAGTCATGGTTCAGCGCAATCAGCTCATAGACACCACACTGGGTCAAACAGCATCGCAAATCTATATCGAGAATCCAACCATGCAGGCCCCTGTTCGAACAGGCTCTGTTGGAACAAAATGGCCGTTATTGGACGACAAGATGCAGTCTCAGTCCCAGTACTCGGCGGCCTCGGGCCTCTGGGTGTGCCAGATCTCGGCTCCCTCGATGATGCGGCGGATGACAGAGGCTGAGGAGATCAGCATGTGGCCCGCTGCCTGGAGCAGGGTGGAAGCCACGCGAAGCGCCTCTCTGAGAAGGGAGAGAGAGGGTCATTGTCTGTACTGTGTGATATTGGAGTCAGGTGCCTGAGCGGTTAGGGAATCAGGCTAGTAATCTGAAGGTTGCCAGTTTGATTCCAGGCCGTGCAAAATGACGTTGTGTCCTTGGGCAAGGCACTTCACCCTACTTGCCTCGGGGGGAATGTCCCTGTACTTACTGTAAGTCGCTCTGGATAAGAGCGTCTGCTAAATGACTAAATGTAAATGTGATATAATGTGTGTGTGTGAGATAACGTGCATTTGCAACAGCCCTTAACAGTTGGCAGCAAAAAGGGACAGAAAACTGTTTGAGTGTCACCAACTGATGGGGTGGGTAAGCCTTGAATTTTCATCATGATCAGAAGTGATCTCTAGTTCCCTCCACTGACCTGATGAGTTTCTTGGGCCCGAGGCATTTAAAGTCCGCACTGACAGAATACAGGCCTCGGAAGGTTGCCTTGACGCTCAAAGAACCAAAAACGTCCTTAGGGTTCAGCCTGTAGAGGTCAAAGGTCACCCGGGCAATGTCTTTTCCTGTGCGAGGCTTGGCGTTGTGCAGCTGTTTGAGGGGCACTGCACCCTATGATATTGACAGTGAAATGAAAATTCACAAAGAAACAAACCGTCACATCTGATACTTGCTTGTTTGTGAGTACATTTGGCATCTGCCTAAGATGCACAGAACACATGTATCTAGCTTGACTTGCCATTTTGGAAATGTAAACACTTATCTATACACGTAGTAGGTTAGGTAAAGTAATATAAGACCTACGCCCTGTCCCACTGAGGCACACCTACTGAGTAGAACATGACAACATTAGACATTCATACCATGGCAGGTCTCCATGTCTGTTTAGGTTCCAGGGCCATGAGCACAGTGTTGTCTGGTAGGGACATGAGGAAGTCCTCAGAGTTGACCTCTGTCCCGTCCTCCTCACACACCAAGGACAAGGACATGGTCGACATGGACAGCAGCAGCGCCTGGCAGACCTGCACTCGGTGGCGGAGACAAACGGAGACACTCAGAATGCTGTTGTTGACAGTTGCATGCTGCATCGCGGAGTTCCGTTCGGTGTCTCTGGATTTGGAATCGTTGTCGTTTGAAGCAGGTTTTAAACCGACACTAACAGGTGCTTTTCTATCCTGCCGTGCTGCGAGTTTACTTTGATACATTGCTGATGTATCTAGGAGAATGTATCTAATTGTCATGCTGCTAACTAGTTCTCCTCTCTCTCTCTCTCTCTCTCTCTCTCTCTCTCTCTCTCTCTCTGTCACACACACACTCATACTCCATCTCCCTCACCTTCTCCCTCAGCTCCTCCAGGGTCCCTGCAGTGACGCCCTTCTTGGTCACCCTGGCATGACAGCACACTCTGAAGGGCCTCTGGGTGGGCGACCACACTCGCCTGGACACGGACCTGAGGAAGAAAAGGACAGATTGGTGCGGTCATCAAATCGGCTGGACCACAATGTTGCGTAATGCTCTTGCGCTCATACTGTTGAGATAAGGTGTGGGATCACTGAGTGCCGTTAAGTAAATGTACACAGGAGACAGAAAGATAGAGATTGAAAAGAGAAGTTGAAATAGGAACTCCTAATAAATATTATAATCTTTGCTATGGATATAGCAACAAATGGCATCACCAGAGGAAGACAACAGTAGGCCTATTACAGTATGCATTAAACAAAAGAAGCTATCATTTCCCCCTTGTGTTACTTGTGTTAAGATTATATAAGGAAGGTACAATAAACTTACTTTAACAGCAAGGATGTTGATTCCATTCTCAGTTTTAGACTGCCTTCAGTCTGTTTTTCTTACCCAACAGTGATTCTGACTGTTGTGGCCTCGTCCTGCTCGTATTTGACCCAGCAATCACATTTAGATGGACTTTACTCTGCGAATTTATGATTCAGATTCAGACCTGCATAGACCAAAGTCCAGTGTTGTTTGTATGTTTCTATTTGTGTTTGTTAGCGCGCGTTTGTCGACAAATCAACAAACGTTTTGTCAACAACTTTTTAAAATCAGAGTTTGTAATTAAACATCAAAAACTTTTGGCTAATTAAATATCTAAATATATTTGTAAACGTACGTCTACATCATTTCCGGTTCTTTGCGTATGTCACGAAGGCGGGAGAGAAATAATTGTTTTGTTCGGAGCAGTGTATGTCATTTCTAATCAAATGCAAACAAACGTTTTATAGCTATTTATTTAATCTACTATATCGATGATTTCCATGTCTTCCCATTAGCCAGTTTAAAAGTGACAAGTGAATTATCTGATACTTGCAAATTAGCTTTTGCTAACAACCAGACGAAAAGAAGAGTGATCAGAACTTCGGAGGCAGAAATGGCAAAACCGTCGGCAAAGAAGGGTAAATACAAGCTTTTTGTATCATAGCTATACCGCAATTTTTTTAAATGGCATTTCTCACCTATTGTTTTGTCTGGGCAGAACTAGAAGATAACTTGAGGTTCAGTGACAGATTTACAGCCTCCCTGCCTGTCAGCTAACTTAGCTATATTAGCTTGCTAGTGTAGTACCGTGGCTAGAATAACTACTGGTACGCTTGCAGGGTATCAGAGACAAGTAACCTAACTTTTTCCAATACTAACAATGGCCACGTTTAATAAGTTCGAATTCAGTTAGTAATGAGCTAGAATTGTGTCAATAAGCGTAATGTAAAATAATTCCTCCAATTTGCGTTCTCGTTCCCCGCCCACAGTAGATGACCCCTTGCCCCTCCAAGCCCTGCGTCTCCTTGTCCCACCTGTGCGGCTGGTCTGTGCAGCCATGTGGAAAGTGATGAAAGAGAGGGACGTGATGCAATATGGGACTTTGGAGGAGTTTGTTACCTCCTCCTGCGAGACAGCTCCAAGTTTGCTCACCAACCGACACCAGGCCAAGCTAGGGCTGGGGCTAAGAGCACGGGTAGGTAGCACATTTATGGGGATGTTGGGTGACGAACAATGCGTGGGTGTTAGGTGCATGGTCATTCTGCTCCATCTGATGAGAACCCAGTTCTCTATGCTTCTCGGTATAGGTCTGTTTTAGGAATATAGTTGTACACATGAGGAGTATGGCTGGAGTGATGAGTGGTAAAAAACGATTAATATGATTTTACACAGGGTTGTCAAATGGAAATGTATCATGTCCTCTGCTGTCTGACCTTTTCATTCCCAGCTTATCCTGGAGCTGTGTCGTGGTCAGGACTTGCCGGATCCAAACACCATCCTTCCTCATCTTGAAAGGATACGTGTTCCTGTCACCTTGTCCTCCGTTCTTAAAACGGTTAGTTGGGTTTTGGCCTTGACCTCCAAGCTTACGTCCCAACCAATGTCAAGAGACCTTTGAAACCTCCCCACCAATAATGGCAACTTTTCCTTCAAGTGAACTCGACTCTACACAGACCTAGTTGAACTCACATTTAGGTTCTTCTGTAGTATTTGGGATGTTATCTTTTTTGAGGAACCCAAAACGGTTCAGTCCTGAGAGAACGGCTACGCTACTATGCGTCTTTGTGCGTTTTGATTTCAGAAGAGGGACGTCAAGATCGAGGCAGCAGTAACTAACTTCCATGACTTTGTCCAAACCATCCTGAGAGATCCCACAGAGAGAGAACAGTTCTACAAGGTCAGACTCGTGAGCTTTTATCAACTAATTCTACTCAGAAAACCTAACGTGCTTAACTCAAATCCTCCCCCTCCCCCAAAAAATAGACTCACTGCCCTGGGAACCTGTCTGATATTGTCTGTCGTTGTCTCCTCACTGTTTTAAGGAGGAGTTTCTCACAGAGTATGGGCCTCAGTTTGACCTGCAGCTAGAGAAGCTTCTGTGGGAGTTTCTAGTCAGGCTGGACCAGCTACTGCCTGTGCCCAACCTTGTTCAGGTAGGGAGGCTACTGGGACACCACCAGACCACTTTGTTTTGTTGTTGCTATGGCAACCCTGTGTTGTCTTCCTGTTGACTTTGTTGTTATTGTTTACTTCATCTCAGTTTTTGTTTTGTTGTTCAGTCTTTGTAATGCTCAAAATTGCCCATGGTTCTAGTCAAGAAGATTTGACAAACAATACCATTACCAAGCACAATTAATTTGGAAAAGTTAATCATTGTAGTTGACAGCTGTTAGTTATCCCCGTAATTCCTGTTAAATTGATGGCAACTGGTTATTTGTTTCAAAGCCCTGTGTTATCTTTCCTTTTTGTGATTTCAGACAGTGTCCTCCTGGCTCAATGTTGCCCCCTCTGTCATGGAGGAGTGTGTGTTGGCTGCCTCCCAGCCCCAGCAGATGAAGGCTCTGCTCCAGCACCAGAGCTGTCTGGGCCACATTGAACCAGCAGGTGGGACCAAATAACAAAATAAATATCACTCAAACCGTTGTGCATCGTGTCAAGTCTTCCTGACTCGTTCTATTTTGTTTTGCTTCACCAGCGTCCCTCCCGCCTTGCCTGGGCGACACCATCCTCTCCTCGCTGTCTCTGCCTCCATCCGGAAGAGTGCAGGAATCCAGTTCCAGCGTCATGCAAACTGGACCACCAGCGACCAATCACAGACGGCCCAGGGACAGTTCGCCATTCATCAAGCCAGTGATTGGACTGATGTCCACCAAAGACCTGCCAATCATGTTGGCAGCTAGAAGGAGAGCAGGAAGTGTTCCTGTCAGTTTAAGAGACTCTTTAGAACAGTCAGATTCAACTGGGAGCTCCAAATACACAGCGGTCAAACAGATCTCAACACATCTAGGTAACACAGCGAGGGAGGAGGTGGAGGAGATGCATGTTCAGGTGAAAAGTGCAGCCCAACACGAACCTGGAAAGAAAACAAGAGATGAGGGATCCAAAGCTACAAAGAAGGATGACGAGACGAACGCCGGACGAGGGACTAAGAGGAGGAGGGCCGCGAAAGACGGAGAGAGCGGGTCCTCAGGGGAGAGCGAGTCTGATGAAGAGAGCGTTTCCGGGAGAGAGGGGGCGTCCGAGGGCGCCCTAATGAACGATCGCACGGCTAGATCCGACGCTTCAGCCCGGAAACTACCGGAAGACGTGACCCTGTCGTCCTTGGTGATGGCTTGTCTCCGCTGCCAGCCCAGAGTGTTGCTGTGCAGGCTGGGCGAGGCAGCCTCCGCTCCTCCGCCCATGACCTCTCCGGCTCTGTGTTCCCACGGCAACGGGAAACAAACCAGGCGGTTCCTCGGGAGGTCGGTCAAGAGGACGAAGGAAGCGAGAGCAGGGCTGAGGATCTCCAGAGCTCAGAGACACGGTGCAGAGTTGCCACAAGTGGCTGATAAAGAGTGAGTGAAAGACAAAAAAAACGCCATGACAGTAACACACATCCGTATTTGTGATGGCATGTTCGTTTTTCAGTCAACGACTGTTCCTGTGTAGATAATATGATCAGTCCTCATTCCTGTTTCATTGACCTGTACAGGAACTGTGCCATGCCCCCAGTGTTGGGCAGTTCCCTCTCTGTACAGACAAACTCAGGTGAGGGTCCACAGGTGTGTTTGTGAAAGCTTTACAGTTATTTCAGTCAAGTGTTTAGAAGCTATGTGAAGGTTGTGATTTGTTTACACGTCTATCGTTTTCCCTGTTTATGCCCGTTAGCTAAAATATCCCCGGCCCCTACAGAATCAGGCGATGACATCATAGTGGACTCGGAGGATGAAGCAACCAAAAATTTTAAAGGCAGAGTATGATCACTTTTGTCAAAACCACCACATCAGTTGCTGCCACGTATCGTTTATTTGCGCCTTGCCCCTCTTTCTAACGGCATGTCTGTCTCCTCCAGCTGTTTGTTAAGCGCTACTACAAGACTAAACACGACACATACGTTCCCACCCTGAGAGAATTCTGGAGGCCCGGATTGGCTCGACGGGACCTACTGTCGCCTGGCAACGGACACAGATGACAACTTGAGAAAACTTAACAGAGTTGGATTTAACAAGGAGACTATCTAAGCGCTTTAATTCGGATTAAATAATAAAAGCATAACTTTATTATTCTTTACAGTCGTGTGCAGTCTAGGAAGTGATAATGTATGTGAAATGGAAATTAAATTAGGCCAAATAATGTTATTTTGTTGTATTGTCATGTGTATATCCCTTATTAAATATGTATCTTCTATACAGGTGAGGCTTCTCATGGCTACTTTTTTTGCCATAGCAAAAACGTCCTTGTCCATCAGCCAAGCTGGTGCTAAGCTATCTTTCATATTCAGTTCAGGGTGCTGTAATGTAGTTTTATACGATAAATATACCAGTGAAAAGTGATGGCGTTTCAATCCTGCCAGGGATTATGTTGGGTATATTTGGACAAAAAGAAGGTAAGATATAGAAAAGTTTTGTTTTTTTATAGTTTTGATTTCAGAAAACAAAGTGTGTATTCAACATGTTTGGACATTAACATAGCAAGTTATTTGTGATTTGGGTATTTACATTCATGAAATTAAGTTTACAGTTTAGATCATTTTCATTCGATATTTACTACTGTAATATGTTACCTCAGCTTCTGTCAACAATTAATTTAAACTATATTTTGTCTAATGTTACATTTCTCCATATAGAATCACTTGATAAATCTTGTATATCTGTCAATCCTTAGAATGTGAAAAGTGTTTTATATAAGGCACGTCATAAGTCACTTATAGAATGTTTACAAAATGTGTGCCAAGAAAACTGTCAAATCATTGTTGATCAGTGGACCTTAGCCAAGCTACATCTGGTGATGTTAGCAAAAAGTAAGCATTTTGTGAAATGGGTGCTTTCCTTGCATATAGATGGACAAGAACTTTATGTTGGCAGCATGTCTTGAGATGTCTCAATTGTCTATATCTCAAGACTTGATTATGGCTGGGTTTGAAATGGTCCAGTTTTACAGCCTGCAGCTGATTCCCCCTGTCACCGAGACAGTCTCCCCAGTCATGTAGGAAGCTTCCTTTGAGCACAGGAAAGCAATCACGCCACCAATCTCCTCTGGCTCTCCAATCCTGAGAAAAATGACAAAAAACATTTTACATTTTCTTTCCAAACCATGTACCACAGGCCCCCCAGCCTTCACCAACAGGGTAAAACGGTAAATTCACTGAAGGGGTCCACATCATTACTGAGATCTGAAAGTGGAAAAACATTCTGTAACGACTGTGCAGAGCAGATAAAAGTTGACAACCTTTTAATGCAGAGCTGCTTTTTGAACTCGTCCACTACGTCTTCATTCTGCCACAACTGTGGAAAGAACACAGCCGTGTAAGCGCAGACATAAAACCACTAGATGACGTCATCCCAGCAAGACCTTTTAGGTCCCCTTTGAGGTTTTGTCAGCACATCAAGGAGGGAAAAAAGTGGAATAGGCCTTGTGGTGGACTGATAAACGAGAAGCACTATGGCAACAGATCCAACCCGATTTCTGTCAGCCCTGAAGGGAGTGAGGACGGGGAAGATGAGGGTGCGGTGGGGATGAACGGATGACCCCTCACCGCAGAGCTGAATCGGGTCTTGATGACCCCAGGGGCCACACAGTTGACCCGGATGTTGAGCTGGGCCAGTTCTGGAGCCATGGCTCGGGTCAGTCCCAGCAGGGCTGTCTTACTGACGCTGTACGGACCCAAGGCCTGGGGGAAGACACAGAACGGCTCCAGTACAACTCACACAGGGACGTTATCTAACAATACAAAATATTTATCCCCCAAAAACACCAACTAAAACTCAAGACCACATTTTTCAGGTGTCTACAAAGAAAACTGATGACATCTTAAATCGAGCTCATGTTTGACTCGATGAGTTGAAACCACCAAAAATGAATGACCAAAAAGTAGCCCTCCATCTATTTTTTCTTTTTACTTGAAAGATTTGGGGTGCCCATTATGACCTCACGCACCTGCATGGGCTGGTATGCAGCCACAGACGACACAATCACCACACTGCCGCCCCTGGAAGACAACCACCATGTAGTCAATCATTCACTGTGGATCTGTGGACGTTGCACAAATCAGGGAGCTGAATACCACAACAGCAGCTTCCACTATTTTACTCACCCCCTCTTCTCCATGTGAGGCACCACTAGCTTTGTCATGAGGAAAGCCGCCTTGACATTCACACTTAGGATCTGACGGAAAGGTTGGAGAGATTCCATTATTGGCTTGGCGCTAGAGCAGGGGTGTAGCACACACACACACACACATAGATAGATATAGCCCAGTTCTTAACATCAGATAGATCAATAGCTCAAATGCAAGTACAAATTTGCACTAACATGTCGCATTGTAAATGTTAGGGCACCTTATCCCACACTGCCTCTGTGGAGTCCATGATGTTTCCAAAGTAGGGATTGACAGCTGCATTGGAAACCAGAATGTCTACACCTCCACACTTTTCCACTGTCTGGACACAACAACGGTGAACTATAAGTCAGTCGTCAGGAAGCTCCTGCTCACAGCAGTAACGCCGAGTCAAAGTTGATTTATTCATGAGTCAAAGTTGATTTATTCATGAAAACCTGAGTCAAGTTAGTGTAGCACCTTACTGGAAATACACAGTTCATTAAGTGTGAGGCAGGCCAGTGGACGTTAAGGATTTCTCCTCACCATGTTGACTAAGCGCTCTCTGTCCTCGCTGATGCCAACATTACAGGTGGTCCCAGTGACTTGTATGTTCTCACTCTGCAACAGGCTCACGGCCTTGTCAACATTAGCCTGCCGCCTACTGCTCACTATCACATGGGCTCCTCTATGGCCTAGTGCCTGAGCTGCAGCAAGACCAATTCTGAAAGACAAAAGGGGGAGATGGAGAGTGGGAGAGGGAGAGAGTGGGAGGGGGAGAGGGACAGGGAGAGTGGGAGGGGGAGAGAGGGGGAGAGGGACTGGTTTTTCAAAGTTGCCCATCAGAAATGCACATCCAAGGAGAGATCACTGGGATGGACGCACTCTTACCCATCTGTGGAGGCTGTCACTATGGCAACTTTTCCAGCGAGACTGCTTTGAGACATTCTCCTAAGCCCGCTGACAGGATTCGTCATAAGGCTTCTATAAACACTCCGCAGCATTACCTGTGAAATGGCACAGTTCACAGTTTAACGCCACGGCTCGACTTATGATCAGACGCGTTGACAGCATCAGACAACTATCTGATTAAGGTTTTTGTTGTTGTTGCTAAATCGCGTATTCGAAGTCAAATGTGTTAGCCAGTTGAAAAATGACTTACCTTTGCTCTGTGCATGCAACAGTCTACTGACAAGCAGGGTATATGGGTGAAAGGTTATATTAGATAGCTACGTTCAAGTCGAACCATTTAGTGCGGGTGGTACAAACGTACCCACAAATAATAATGTTTAACAATACTGTTATAAATAGTTTGGTAAAATAAGTAACTTAATCTATAACTCTTAAATATGTGCAGTTATGAGTAGTTAAATAAAAAATTCTTAGATTCGTGCAGCTATGAACCGAGATGGACGGAAACCGCTGGGGGACGTTTGGAGGAAGGGATCCGGAAGAGCGCCTATTTATTTTCCAAAATAAAAGTCCCTTTAAAACTTTTCAGACTAGAAGAAGGGGCAGCCGGACCGAAGGTGAGGCAAAATTGTTAAATGAAGTTTGAATTCTGCGCCGAACGTGTTCACCGTGTAGGATATGGCATTATGTGGTGTTTTTAATAATGTCTGTTTTATCCAGGTGACGCACACTGAACTCAGTTCAGTGAACTGCGGACAACTAAGCACAAAAACAAATCTGGAAGTTGCAGGGCACTGGTGGATGGACTTCTTAAAATGAGCATATAAAGGGTTTCAAGGTATCCGAAATCAGTATTTAATTGACCAAATATTTTGTTTCAATGCAAATGTTTCATTTGTGACACCATACTCTCTCCTACTGACTGGCGAGAAATAAAAACCGCTTTGTTGCAATGGCAGTTAATTGCAATTAAGCATTCCACAGGTGAGTTGAGTAATAGTCGACCTGTTTTAATTCCATCTTCATCTTGGCCATCCCAGTAAGTAAGTCTTTGTTGCAACTATTTATGTCCAAGAATTGTGTCGTCGTTTTCCTTTCCTATTTATGATATAATACTTTCTCCATTCACTGTGCGAACAAAAATTGTAATACGATAGCAGGGCTGTAATTTAACGCATCTAAATTGACCTTTTATTCTTGTTAGGAGCTTCAAGAATGCCTTTGCTCGTCCCTATTTGGACTACAGTCACAGTTTTGCTAGTTTGTGGACTTGGTGCTTGTGGTGGGTGCCTTGCTTATCTGTATATTTGTTCGTTAGGGCTTCTGTTTTCATACTGTACATTGCCACCAGTGTTGAAACTTGATTTGTAAAACGCTATGTGAAGCTTTTGACCTTGACGTTTCTTTGTTTTCAGTTTATTACATTGTACGTTTAGAGAGACAAGTGTTAGAATCTTCTGGTGAGTATTTCTACTTACATTTGTTAATCTGTGAACGGTTGTGTCCATACCTTCTTATTGAACTGAACAATGGAATCTTCATTGAAGAAAATTGAGGTTATTAAAATCAAGCTGAGTTCATGGTAACAAGGGAAGCCAAACTACTGAGTACCTTATGCTGTTAGAACTTTAGCATTACTACATTATCCAGTATTACTACATTATCCAGTATATCAAATACATGTTGGAAGGTCTGTGGTTATCCCATTGTGTTGACTCTAGGGCTGTACTTGGCCTACAAATTGCTTTCTCTGTCCTAGGTTCACTTTCAGAGTGTGCATCTGATGCAGGGTCAAGTAATCAGACATCAGGTACATATCTGATTAGAGCTTTGATATCCAACATAAAAACTACTGAGTACCTTATGCTGTTAGAACTTTAGCATTACTACACTGTCCAGTATATCAAATAAATGTTGGAAGGTCTGTGGTTATCCTATAGTGTTGACTCTCTAGGACTGTACTTAGCCTACAAATTGCTTTCTCTGTCCTAGGTTCACTTTCAGAGTGTGCATCTGATGCAGGGTCAAGTAATCAGACATCAGGTACATATCTGATTAGAGCTTTGATATCCAACATAAAAACTACTGAGTACCTTATGCTGTTAGAACTTTAGCATTACTACACTATCCAGTATATCAAATAAATGTTGGAAGGTCTGTGGTTATCCGATAGCGTTGACTCTCTAGGACTGTACTTTGCCTACAATTTGCTTTCTCTGTCCTAGGTTCACTTTCAGAGTTGGCATCTGATGCAGGGTCAAGTAATCAGACATCAGGTACATATCTGATTTAGAGCTTTGATATCCAACATAAAAACACTTGTTTTCATGTAAGATCAGTCCAACAGTTGTAAACTAGCTGTCGTAACTTTTTTTCTTCAGTTGAGCCGAACTGGAACCTCCTTGCAGGTTGGTTGTAGTTCATGGTTAGAATTATGGTTATGTAGTTGGCAAGAAACTAAACGTTTGATTGTAGTAATTTAAGATGACAAATGATCTCATTCTGGATTTAGTTCATATCAATTAAGGTTCTATTTATTATGATTTGCTCCCCCCTATACACTCACTCAGTTCAAGATGGCAGGATCAGAGACGACGGTAAGGTTTTGCACAGTTCTGCTGTTTTTGCCCTCTTGTCCCTTTGTTAATTCCCCCCCCCCCAACACATTTCTTCCTTCCCCAGTAACAGCTTCTTAAGACTTCCAAAAGTTCTTCCAAAAGGTCAAAAAATATTCAGAGGTGATTCAGCATGTAAAAGCACTGCTCTTACTTTCCATTGACTGTCAATAGCTACTCAATCAGTATATCTTACTATCACCCTTATTTTAGAGATGTGTATTTTAGTTCTAGGAAGTGGAAGACAGTTTAAACATTTGGTGAAATTGGTTCTGTCAGTTCTGATACCGCTTTCACACGACAGCTGAGTGATTTAACTTTCCATTTCAGTGTGGAAGTGGATACAGGGTTCTAAAGGTATGTGTTTGGTGTATTTAAACTTTTGTATACATGCAGAAGCTTGTTACACATCATACTGCTTTCTTTTTTTGCAGTCACAATTGTGCTGGAAACCAAAACGGCCAATAGTTTTTTGAGGTTGAGTAACGACACCCAGAAAGTGTATTTGGCATTTACTAAATCAAACTCTGTAACTGCCGACCCCCTGAGATTCAGTGCATGTACCTGCATCCTCGGAAAGGACTCCTTCAAAAAGAGGTTCTACTTTGAAGTCCAGCTCCTGTCGAGCGAGTGGTCAGTGGGTGTCACTTACAGCAATGCCAAAACGACCATTACCCCGTTGTCCGATGTTGTCTGGAGTATAGGAATGAAGAAAAACAAGTTCTACACTTTTTTGACAGTTTCCAAGTTGCTTAACAAGCCTGTGCCCAAGTTATTAGGGGTACACGTGAACTATCAGAGGGGGACAGTAGCCTTCTACAACATCGAAACTCAGGAATTCATTACAGTTATATCTGTAGGTCGCACCTTCCGTAGGTCTGTAGTGCCTTTTTTCTTTGGTGTAAGTTATGAGTCAGATCTAAGCTTGTTTTTGTTGAGAAACTCGTGATACATTATTGGGTGAACTGAACAAGTTATTTTTAATATTGTCTATACTGTACTGACGCCCTTCAGAGCAAGGGGAGGACTGTAATTGTGACGAATGGGGGTTGCATTCCAGGCCAGTAATGCACCTCAAACTGCAACAAGGGCCTCCCTCCCTCTAGTCTCTCACATCTCATTAGGCATAACCCTTCTATTTTTAAGTCATTGACCTGAATCACTGCCTCAGTGTCTACCCGGCTGATGCACTCTACACTGAATGCACTGGTACTGCTCTGATTGGTGCAGACAAGTGCCAATGAAGATGGTTTATCTCTCCTCCAACCCACCTCTGGTCTGGAGTGTGGATGCCACTGTGTTGGACGTGGAAGGGGTGTACAGGTCTCCACCCCAGCCCGGTGGAGGTGCTGTACCACAGCCCGGGGACCATGCCTGTGTTCTGGCTCGGCCGAGTCCTTCTAACCACAGTCCAGGGGAACAGTGCCTGGTAAGATTTCCAGTGTTCAGAATGGTTACCCTGAAGTGAGGCACTGCAGAGATGTCTTGGGGATATGGGGCTATTTTGAGAGTTGGTGGGTTTGAATGTATGGTGATATGAGAACTACACACACACTTCCTTCCTCCCTCTGTTTGGCCACACCTGTTTCCTTGTCTGGTAAGAATTCCGATGCTATTTTTTTTCCTCCCAGTCAGTCACGGCCATCTGTCTGGAGTGGACATGTTTTTTTTACCAGACTAGCTGTGCTGCTCCAACTTGTTCCATAATCAACCCCACAATAATGCATTCACCAAAGTACTTTTGAAACTTTTCAGGGTTAAACAGTAACTTTTTAGTTAGTTTTTGAACATGTACCTGCCAGTGAAAATATTATTGTGGGAATTCTTTCCATAATTTAGTTATGATGCACATACCAAACTTGTCGACGATAGGGTCTTCTGCTGCTGGGAATATTGTCATCACCACTCTGACCCACAGTCACTGAGAGGAGGGCCAGTGTACTTAATTAAATGTCACGTTTTGCCCCCAGGTCATAGCCTCAGGGGTGACTAACCAGCTCGGAAGCAGCAGTGGCGTCGACTGTAGAAGCATAACAGGACTACTTGAGATTTGACAACTTTTAAACTGTTTTAAAACTTTTTACCTCTTTAAAATGCCTTCATTGTATTTGTCTATATATTAAATGGTTTACCTTTTTGTGTTTAAATATGCTTATGCATTTCTCCTTTTTGTTGGTTGAAAACGAATGCGATTTATATTGTAAGGATACTATCCTAATGCCCTTCAAAGCCAAGGGGTTGGCCTCACTTGACAACTGTGAAGGGTGGCATACTGGCCAATATGTAATATGACCTTGATATCGTTTTCTTGCATGCCGTTTTACAGACCTAAAAATTAAATTAGAATATTGAATGACGAATGTAAAACTAATCAAAATCAATGGAGTTTGGCCAATTAAGTCCCGCCTTGACTCGATAGTTCCCTCTGCTGACAATAGTTATAGGGCAAGGACATCTTAATCGAGCCTCTTATATGAGCCTCTTTTCATTTGAAAACCGAACAGTTCGCATCTGTGATAAATGACTAGTACCTTAAAACAGTAATTGACTCAAGTTAATTGTGTATGACAATTTGCACGGAATATGAATATGCCTTCAAATTCTAGACACGTGACCACGCCGCCCTGGTAAATGATAGCAGTCGTCTGCTGAACGAACGCGAGATGACGGTAGTACATGGCCACAACTCGCTCTTAACTGAATCGTATTTGTACAAAATGTGATGTTTGCGGACTGCCTACCGTAAGTTCTCTACCTAATGGTATTTTATTTCATGCCAATATTTTGATAGATCCGTGGAAATGTTTGTTCACAGGATTTGGCCGTCTAACCAAACCAAATGGTATTAGCTAGTTATCCTAGCCTTGTAGCTAACCTAGCTGCAAGCCATGCCTTTTGTTTTGAGTGTACTAACCACAGAGTTGTTTAGGAGCAAGTAGGTTGAAACGGTAAGCACAGATTGTATAGCCTTAACTGTGATACCGTATAGATAGTATAGTCTGACTCTGAACCGTAGCCTAGCTACGTGTTTAGACTACTTGATATGTGAAATAGAAATTTCGATTGAGCCTAGTACTGGCCTGTGATCCAGTTTGCAGGCAGTTGGCGTAGCTATCCAGCAAATTGGAAATCACTATCTAAAGGTTATGTTGAGAAAAATCATTTTTATGTATAATTGATGAAGCATCACCTTATACCTTGCTCAATCTCGGTTACTGACTCGTCTAGGGAGAGTGACACATCGATGCCACTGCGGAGGTTTGTGTGGTCTGTGGATGACAGAACCAGCAGTGTGGCTGTGGGCTCATGACACGCTCGACGGCTGCACCTCCAGTTCTCGGGCTGTGGAAATTAGAACAAATCCTCAGACACTCAGATCGTTTGACGGAAGCAGTCAACCTCCTGTGTTTGTAGATGGACGACCCGGAATTTTGCCGAGTCTGAAGCACGTCGCACTGAAGGAACTCAACGTAAAAGTCTCAAGCAAAAATGTCGCTTTCAGTGAGTACCTCAGTTACTGTACAGTTGTACAGCGGCTGTTATACATCTGTAGCGGGGTCTTAATCATTGACATTTAGATGGCAATAACGTGCTTTGTTTTCCGTAAAATATATCGGCATTATCATCAATAATTCTGCAATCGGGCATATAATGTATCAGACAAGCTGGGAACTTGTGTTGGGGGAATATATATTGTGGTGTGTAAAACAAAACAATATAAGCATTTCTCTCTCATGCTACATTCTCAGTTTGGGAAAGGGAGCTTCTTTGGTGATTCTCAGGATATAGCTTTTGCCAATTCTACACGAGTTCAACAGAGGCTCATTTGGTTTCATCTGATCATCCGAAGTCAGTGTTTAAACCCTTAGTTTGAAACATTTGTCCCCGTCTTGAATAGACCTAGTCCTTGTGCTCAGCTTGACTCTAAGCATCTTTTCCCCAGGGAGCTTGGTTCAGAAAAGGGCAAAATGAGAGAAGGGGGGTGGGGGGGGGCAATTAAACCCCAAAAAGGGACAGATGTGCCACCCTCCCCCCTCTACACACCCTCATTACCATTTAGGCCTACCCCTCTTCTCCTTTTAAATCATTGACCTGAGTCACTGCCACTGTCTCCCTCCAGAATTTGCATTGATACTGGCCTTTCTCACTCTCGCTTTCTCACTTTCGCCTTCTCACGCTCTCTCTGTCTCTCTCTCTCTGTCTGTCTCTGTCTCGATCTCGCTCTCTCTGTCTGTCTCTGTCTCTTTGTCTCTCTCTCTCTGGATCTCTCTCTCTCTCTCTGGATCTCTCTGGCACTCACCGTCTCACACATACGCACACATAAACACTACTGTTCTTCAGCTAATCTCCCCCCTACCCCCACATGCTTTCCCCATTGGTACAATTGAACCATCAGCTATTTCATGGCCATCACCCCGTCAATGTACTTGGCGTTAGCTCGCTGTAGGGTGAATTTAAGTTCTCTCCCCAAGTCCCTGTCGATATTTGTTGTTGTCTTAAAAACTCCCTAAACGACCTATTTCCTCCACCCACCACCCCTAGACGGTGCTTGCGAAGGCACTGTTTGACAATGCTGCAGAAAGTCCTGAGGAGCTGGCCTTCCGGAAAGGGGACATCCTGATGGTGCTGGACCAGGACCAGAGCGGGGGGCCCGGCTGGTGGCTCTGTTCTCTGCATGGGCGCCAGGGCATCGCCCCCGCCAACCGCCTCCGCCTCCTCCAGACCGCCCCTCCCCCGGGGACTGACCCTCGGAGGACCCCCAGCGAAGACTCGGTTTACCTCTCCCCCGGCCCGCCTCTGGCCCGGGGCGTGGCCGCCACGGCGGCGGATGCGGAAGGGGTGTACCGGTCTCCATCCAGCCAGGGGGAGGCGCTGTACCAGAGCCCCGCAGCCGTGCCTGTGTCCCGGCAGGGGGAGCTCCGCCAGGTCGAGGGCGGACGACCGCGCTCCCGATCCAGCTCCGGTCCCCGTCCCGAATGGGATCTGGGAGTTGCTGGGCGGCCCCGTTCCCCGTCCCTCCGGGGTCGAGGCACCGACGCGACCACCCTCTACCAGACCCCCACACCCCCCTCCCCCCTCATGGCCTCACAGCATCGCAGAACCCCTGGCGGACTGGTGGCTGTATCTGTGTCTGTATATGTCAGCGACAGAGAGGCTGGAACTGGATCAGAGAACCAGGAGGAAAACACCTACTTGGTTCCTAGAGAACCGGTACCAGTGGCAGGCCACTCTGAGGGCTCCTACCTCGTGTCTAGGGCGGCAGTGATGCCCAGCGAGGACGTGTACCAGACCCCTACAGGAGGTGCCGATGGTGTCGTTCCTTCCTTGGGAGCACCGGTCAGCGGCAGTCCTGCTCTGACTAACGGGGCACTTCAGGTCAAACCAGCCAAGGAGAGCCCAGGATTGTACCAGGTTCCCACCCCTGTGGGAGCTGGGCTACACAGGACTCTCCAAAACAACGGCTCTGCTCTCGGCTCCCCCTCCCTGGCTGAGGCCTGCCAACAGCAAAAGGTGGCCCTCAAACCTCCAGGGGGGCAAGGCGTTCCCTCCACCTTGCCCGCCACCAGGCAAACCAAGCTTGGCCCTTCCCCCCACAGAGGCTCCCCTCTCCTGGCTAGGCAGGCCAGGGTGCCGGCGTCACCCAACTTTGCCCGCAAGCCTCCTCCTCCTGCTCCGCCGGTCAGGGGGGTGACCAGGAAAGACTTGCCTCAGCAAACCCCTGCCGCATCCACCGGCAAACCCATCAGCGGATCCACCAATCAGCCCACTCCCTCCAGCCCCGCCCGGGGGAGGGATGAAAGACGACAAGACGGATGGACAAAAGAGGAGAACTTTGGTCAGGTGGCACAGAGCAGGAAGGCGGAGGAATTTATCGATCACAACGACGGTGATCAGGTGAGGAAGGAGCTATGAGAGGGTCGTCTTTGAGTGAGCCGCTGTTAGGCTGGTGACTTGGGGAGGAGTCATGGGGCAGAGCTAGTTGTTGATATTGTGTTCTCTAGATGTCTGCATGTGTGAGAGTCCTTAGGCTTCTGAAAAAGCATCATGCGTCAAGAAAAAACGGTTTGGTCGCACGATGATGATGGCTGTGTGCAACACAAACAACTTGGAAATGCGTTTGCAGCTCACAGTGGGTTATCAGCTCAGTCATGTTTGTCCCGCCCCCCCAGGTGTACGATACTCCTCCCAGCAGCAGGTGGCAGCGCCCGGCCCAGGCAGCGGTTCTGTGTGACGATGACAGCATCTACAACACGCCCAGGACCCTTCCCCCGCAGGCTGACCAGGAGTCTGAGGTCAGCGTCTCTGGATCCTGCCATCTGTCTGCTCTCTGAGAAGCCCCCCCCCCCCACACACACACACACACACATACACCCACACACACACACACACTACTCTCCCGTCGCCTGTCTCTGGCCACACCTGTTTCCCACGGGGCCATCTTGTTGGACCGGTTAGAATTCTGCAGCTCCTTTTTTTTTTGTCGTTAGTCAGTCAACCAGTCAGACAGTCAGTAAGTGCCATATGTCTTGTATGGAATTATGTTTCACAATGTCCCCCAATATGGCTATGCCATTCCAACTGCCTCTCCCCACAATAATCCTTTACTCTTCGGTGGGTAATTTCAATGTGTGCTTGGTGCGTGTGCTGTGTCTTTGGAATTGGACTGCTGGTAGTGCCACAGGGCTGCTGAAATTCTTTCTGAAACTGAATAATCATTGTGTTGAGGCAGTGACCAGTGGAGTACTTCCTTGTGTTATCACACATCAACTCACCTTTTTCTTTTTTGTTTCTCCAGGTTTATGACGTCCCAACCATAACACTAAACCTGTCGTCCGACCCCCTTCAGCAGAAGCCTTGCATTGTTACCGTGTTCGCGGAGCTCGAGGTGGACGAGGATGTCTACAGTGTCCCCACCCTGCCCGGCCTGCCCCTCGCCCTGGGAGACGTATCAAGCCTATCTGTGGAAGAGAGCCACCACAGCCAGGTGTATTCCATCCCGGGTCCAGGAAAACGATCTCCGATGACGGAAGGCAACAGTGCAGGAGATCTTGGAGACTCTTCGGAACCTGACTGTGGCATCTATGACGTCCCGGCTCTCACTCTGGACGTCCTGCCATCTTCCTCGTCCTCCTCTTCCTCCACTCGTAGGCTGTCCGTGTCGAGCAACGGCTCGGGCGACATCCAATGGAGAGCCTCCCTATCTAGCCTCGTCCAATCGGTTCTCAACTCCGCCTCCTCCATGTCCTCCAGGGACCTGGCCACCTCATTGGCTGAGATCCTATCTGTCTGGAAGGCGAGCCAGTTTAGCGATCCAACCCTGTCCCTGCAGCAGGCGTGGGCCCGCCTCTCAGACCTCCTCCCGGCTCTTTCTGCTTGTGGCCACGCCTCCCCGTCCGAGGCCTTGCTCTCGACGGTCCAGAGGGCCCTGGAGGACACCACCATCCTGTTGCAGACGCAGAGTCGGCCCCGTCTGCCTTCCCAGGATTCCCTGTCCCGGAGGCCTCTTCCTGCCCTCCCCGTGGGGGATGTGAAGCCCTCTGGGATGGGGTCCCGCAAGGGGAGCTGGATCCAGGAGAGGCCCCTGCCCCCGACCCCCCAGCCGACCTTCCCCCTGCCCCCCGCCGTTCCCTCGGTGATGGTGACCGTGGGGCACGACGATGGAGACGACGACCCAGGGAACGAGTACGCTGGCATCGGCATGACCCCCATCCCCGCCCCCTTACCTGTGGGCGACAGTGTGGGCTACGTCAAGCTTCAGGTGAGTGGGGGCTTCAGGGGCGCGTTGTTCTCATTGCCTATCTTTTCGTAGAAGTGAATTTACTTTGTTTTTGGTTGTTTTGTACTCACAGTCCAAGTCTTGTCCCCTTCCTTCCCAGGGAAAACCTGAACCTCCTCCAGATGTTCTGGTTGAGAACGGGCATTCTGTCCGTATGACAGAACCCAGGGTAATTTGAGCAATTTTCTCAATTCTGTGTCTGTCTCTCTCTGTCTCTCTCACAAACATACACACACACACAGTTTATCACCCTTCACATCCGTCTCACACGTTCCCATTCCCACCGTTCATACAGGTCCCCATTCTCACCACACAAACACGCCCTCTCATGAGTCAACAGCTGTGTGTATTTTTCCAAATCGTCCTTGTCCTGTCAGCCGTTGACTTGTCGAGTCATCAATGTAACACACAGTAACATTGAGGGTAACCTGGCTCTCCCACAGCAAGTTATTCAGCATCGACCTCCACAGATCAGCTGCTCCTGTTTACCCAGTAGGATCAGGTCTAAATCTCATCAGTCTTTGCCTGTATTGCCGTCTGTCGAAAGCATGTTTACCCCTTCTGACTGGAGACTTAATGTTACATCACAGAAGTCATCCTTCAGTCTGGGAATATTACATAATAAGGAATGGTTTTCACCTAACAGAGAGGCAAAGCTTCTGGGATCTACTCTTATGTTTTTATCGGTTCACTTTTGCCGGTGATAAAAAAAATTATTGGCATGTTCAAGTATAATAATGAACATTCAGTCAGCACTGACGAGCTAAAAAGACCACAGGACTACATAACAGATGAGCTGTTTCTTATTCTTTATAATTTTTCTCTTTTCTCCATTCCCTCTCTAGGTGAGCCCCTCTCCTCCACTTCCTGTCTCTCTTTCGTTGGAGGACTCGGAGCTCCTGTCGTTCTACTCCTCCCAGAGTCTGGCTCACCTGTCCTGCCTGGCCGATTCCATCGACCTGCTGTTCAGCAGCGTGCAGGGGAACCAGCCGCCACGAGTCTTCGTTTCCCGGGGGAAGAGTCTGATCGTGACGGCGCACAAACTTGTGTTCATCGGAGACACACTCTCCCGCCTCCTGACGTCCCCTGATTTAAGAACAAAGGTTGGTGTACACACAGGACAGTGCACACACACTCCAGAACTACGGATCTACTACTGAACCATTAAACTTGAATCAGAGAGCTGTTGAATTTGATAATCAAGTGGTGTGTGTGTGTGTTTTATACATAAACATACATTCAATAAAGTTTTAGTTCGGTAAATAATCTCTTACTTCACTCACACAGGTCACAACCTCGGGAGGGAGACTGTGCCAGGCCCTGAAGACGGTGGTCGTAGCGACCAAAGGTGCCGCCCAGAACTACCCGTCAGTCTCTGCCACGCAGGAAATGGTGGACCGAGTGGCGGAGCTATCCCAGCATGCCGCTGGTTTCTCCGGCCTGCTCCAGCGTCTGGCCCAGATCTCTTGACGCTTCTTTTCCTGTCTCTCAGATTTGTTTACACTACACAGTGCATTTTTCTCTTTTTTAAATGCCTTAGTTGTTACAGTGTGTGTGTTGTCTTTATATTGAATGGTTTGAAGCACAGTCCCGAGGAAGAATTTACAATTTTTGAGCAGAAGAAGTAGTTGCGGTGCCTCAATTGTCGCCCACTTTGATCGTGTGTGTGTGTGTGTTTGCACTATTTGTTTGTGTGCGTGTCTGCGTATGTGTCGGTTTTGCCTTCCTTCACCACTGTGCTTTGGTGCCAAGCACACTTGTCTCTTGTCTCTCTGATAACTTATTGATTATGTTAGAAACCTCTGTGACTTGTTCACATCTTTGTGGTTCATATGTATTTTGGGAGCTTTCTTCTATTCGTCTACCATAGTTTCTTTGCTATTTACACATGTTTTCCTTTTTGTATCTATGCATCTCTATTTATTATGTCTCTCTTTCATGTTTTCATGTCATATAGCATGTGGGCCTCATATTAGGTTTTGATTGCGTGTGTGTTGAGCGGATAAGAGCTTTGAGCTATGTTACTGCGTTGGTTCTGGAAATGGATATGGTGTGTCTAACTTTGTTAGCTGCGGGTTAAAGAGTGGAGGGTGTGGTGTTTACATGCTTTTGTTAGGTTGCTAAACCTATGGTGCTTAAGTTATCGTCTAAGTCTATACGTTGATCTATTCTACATCAGCCTTCTGCTGGCAAACACACATTTCCCCCCGAAAAATCATTTTAGCAATGGTCGTGAGAAGGGGTCACAACACTATCACTCCCTTCAGGAAGTGTGGGGAAGCAAGTTATATGAGTGCTGTTGAGGTGGAGGGTGGTAGAGAGGGATTGAAAGTGAGAGTAACTGAAGAGTGTCTGTGCAGTAGGCTGTGTTCTTTCCCACGGTCCGGTACAGAGCGGAAAACCTGTCTGCTGAGTTCAGCGTGTCCCCACCTGTCTCTCTGTTCTCTCTGTGATTTTTTATGACACTGCCACCCACAAGCAGTCATTTTGGTTATTATCTTCATGTTGGTTGCTTTTGGTGTTCCTGGGTCCATTTTGTGTCTTCTTTGGTGTTTACTAAGACAGCTGTTGTTCCAGGGTTTGCGGTGTAGAGATCTGCCAGGAAACTGAGCATTTTCTTTTGTTTGAGGTTTATTCCAGAGAAAACAGTCTAAGTCTGCAAAAATGATATATTTCCTCAACCACGAAATCTTGCATACCGTTTAGCAACATCAGTTATATGATGATCTTTGTGGAGCAAACACAGCAGGCGACCCATCCTCCTGTTTGTCTAACATTTTCCACATCAGAATGTCATGTTTACCCAAAGCCACAATCTGATCACCAGTTTGTGATCGGTTTGTTTGAGAGGACAAAGATGCAACTTTGCCAAATTACAGTCGTCTGGCCGGAGTCGGAACGGAAGTGTTTTGCCTTTCAGCGCCACCTAGTGGGGTACCAGTATTACTAGTATTACTACACAATGTATGTTGGCCTTACGTAAAAGCATCATCCATGAATAAGAACCATAATCATATTTATTGATCGTTTATTGCTTTCTGATCTGCATGGCTTTAAGTTGCGTTATTTTATAAATACACATTTAACCAGGGACGTTTTCACTCAGTGAATTAAAATAACTCGTGGTTCAAAAGAAAAAAACAGGAACAGTTACAATCTAAGCTACAATTTTCTTTTTTTCTATCAGAATGTATTTTTGACAGTTTTTCATACGTTCATTTATACACTACGTGGATTTGTTGTATGGCTCTGTGAGGTTTGTCAGTATTGATGACAGTAACCACAGCATTGAAGCTGAACGCTGTTCGGATGTTTGTTGATTATTACCCCTCTAAAATGCACAAATACATTTTCCACTGCACTGATGTTTGCGTGTGGCTCATTTCGGACTGTGTATATTGTCCATTTGAAAACTCTTTCCATAATTGCATACGTGCCTATGGTGCATTTAATTAACCGTGTACTGCTAAAGATCTGTTTCCTAAATACGAAGTTCCAATGAGACTATTTGTAGTCAAATTAAAGGGACATAAGCCGATCTCTCTACTACCCCTTCCGGAGATCACCGAACTGTGACGTTGGAGAAGCCGTTGCGACGCCTGTTGGAGTTCGAGCGAAAGAGCGAAGGGAAGCAAAATGGCGGAACTTGAAGATGTTACGCTGGATGGTAAACCTTTACATTCGCTTCGTGTGGCGGATTTAAAACTCGCTTTGGAACAACGAAATTTGCCAAAAAGCGGGCAGAAAAATGCACTTATTAAGCGACTGAAAGGGGTAAGTTGTGTGCATGTTTAATGCTAATAGCGAGTACCTGTCAAGTTCAGCAGGAGGCGAGAGAGGGGGTTAGAGGCCGTGTGTCAGTGAATCTGAAGCGGGAATACAAAACGTTTGCAGGTTTGCACACCTTATGTTCGTGGAGAACATGAAATGGCTATTTCCAATGTATAATTGAAATACCTCGAACTTTATTTCAAATTCGTTATCCATAACGTTACTTAATGGCTCTCGGTGGCATTGCTCGGGCCCATGCGTAGTGTTTTTTGAATGGCTAGCTCGGTGTTGCTATGCTAGCCATCATTTTCCTCACTGTATTTGAGTTGCTGTCGTCGGGCCCGCGCTCCGCCTGGAGTGAGTGAGAGAGGAGGGGGCCGGGTAATGGTGGCGCGCCAGCCCGTGATTACACAGACGGAGCAAGCTAGATTAATTGCAGGCAGCATTACTAGAGCTCGCTAATAAACTCGAACTACAATCGAGGAAGACATTTCGTACTCCTCCACACAGACTTAATCAGTAAATGTTGCAGTACTGTGTAATATATGTTAGTATTTATTAGCTGCGAAAGTTAATTTGTCCGGTACTGGCAATATATTTCCTTAGCTTGCCATATAACTTCTTACAAATTCTGGTTTATCACTAAAAGTCTACTTGTTGACATGATCGTTTAACTCCAAGTGTGAGCAATTAATTTGTTCAAATTCTCAATGGAGGAATCTAAACAAGTTAAATCTCTCTCAGCGATAAACAACTGCGTGAGTGGTATCCTGCCTAAAACCAACGGCTACTACCCGTTTAGCCCTAGCTAGCCTACTATTTTGTGTTGCACGGGCCCTGTTTTTTTTTTTTAGCTACAACTGTTAGACAGAAGATCAGTGCGTTTCTTCTCCCAACTTCGGTTACACAACAAGGCTCTCTTTTTCGAAATCACCGTGTCCACATTTGGGGTTCATAAGGTTTCTTTCTCTCAACGGTTTTTGAAACTTTATTTTATTCTGTTCACCAGTCCAGTGAGTCAATAAGAGTATGACTAAACGATCTGGTAGTTTTAATGTACGTTAGGTGTATGTTTGGGTGCTGCTCCTATGATGATTCCGCCATGCTAATACCGATGCACCAGGCTGACAGTGTGTCTACCTGCGTGTAAGTGAGTTGAACTTGTCTTCTCACGCTGACGGTGTCAGGGTGTGCTGAGGGGAACCACCGAAGTATAGACGTTATCGAACACTTCCATTTCTTATGTGGAATGCATGGAATCCGTAAAAATTCTAACTTTCTCTGCTTTCGCGTTCTCGTTTTACCAGGCACTCATGTTGGAGAACCTCCAGAGAACATCAACTCCTCACATTGGACTCCAGCCCAACTCCCAGGTAAGAATGCGCCAGCTTCACTGCACAGTGCCAGACCATCATCTTCTGTGTGCTTTTTTCACTACTCCAGCAAAGTGTCAAATGCCGTCGTGCTAATAGTCGTTTCCCTCGACGTCTGTGTGACTTGTTGTTGTTGTGTCTTGTCTCTGTGCAGATAGGGGAGGAGATGAGTCAGAACAGCTTTATAAAACAGTACCTGGCCAAACAGCAGGAGCTGCTTCGGCAGAGGCTTGAGAGAGAGGCCAGGGAGGCTGCGGAGGCCGACGGTGAGGCTCGCTCCGTTACGGCTCGCTCCGTTACGTTACGGCACATGCTCGTTACGTTACGGCACACGCTTCACGACCGTCCAACCACATCTGCTGATAGGGAGTCAGGTGGCTGAGCGGTTAGGGAGTCGGGCTATTAATCAGAAGGTTGTTGGTTTGATTCCCCGGCCGTGCAAATGACGTTGTGTCCTTGGGCAAGGCACTTCACCCTACTTGCCTCGGGGAGAATGTCCCTGTACTCACTGTAAGTCGCTCTGGATAAGAGCGTCTGCTAAATGACTAAATGTAACATATTCATTAAGCGGATGCTTTCGTTTACATTTTAGTCATTTAGCAGACGCTAAGATTACTAGCCCGATTCCCTAACCGCTCAGCCATCTGACCCATGTTCAAGTCTTTTATTGTCAGATGCACAGAACAACACAGGGTCAGACTGGGCACTGAAATTCTTAGGACAAGACAACGCAAAGCAACCTGGCATAACATAACATACTCAGACATAAGTTACATCTATGATAAGCTAAAATATAATAAACCTCCTAAATATACAAAGTAATATACAATACAGTATACGAAACCTCTAATACACATAATAACCTAATGTAACATTGTCATCGGTTAGAGATGACTGGAACAACGGTCAAAAGACCGTTCCAAGATCAGATACTCGATGTCCTCGTTATCTGGAGGGATCAAAAGGCATTGTTACAGTCGGGAATGAACAGTAGACATTGTCATCACTGTCGGACAGGAACAGTCTGTTCTGTCCAGAAAGCACGATCAACGTTGACTCTCATACATGTCTAGTATGGACAGTAGCCTGAAGTTGAAGACCAGTAGCCACTTAGTGACCACTTAGTGTCGGAACAATAGCTTTGATACGAAACAACAGAATCTTGGTTTAGATCACCACTTACGCATCTCTATAGCAGTTTACTCCCTAAACAACACCTGGGTGGGTATGGGTCTAGAATAAAATGCCAATGGGTATAGCTCAATAGATAGAGCATTTGTCTGCAGATCACAAGGTTGCAGGTTCAAACCCCACGTACTTCTCCAATGATGATTCCGCCATGCTAATACCGATGCACCAGGCTGACCGTGTGTCTACCTGCGTGTAAGTGAGTTGAACTGCCCTTCTCACGCTGACGGTGTCAGAGTGTGCTGAGGAGAACCAAAAATCTTTTAGAAACTGTTTGATCTTACACTGGCCAGGCTGACTCACAAGCTACCCTCTTTCAAGTGATGCTGAAGCAACCAATCAATGAGCCAGTGGTTCTTAACCCTGGTCCTCAGGGAACCCCTGTCCTGCATGTTTTAGATGTTTCTTGGCTCCAACACACCTGATTCAAATGCATGTTCGTTACCAGGCTTCTACAGAGCTAGATAACGACCCATTTATTTGAATCAGGTGTGTTGGAGCAGGTAAACATGTAAAACATGCAGGACAGGGGTTTCCCTGAGGACCAGGGTTAAGAAGCACCGCAATAAGCAGTCTCCCTTGAATTGTGCTTGTTTTGTTCGGGTGTGTTGGGTGAAAAGAAAAGCTGTTGGAGTACAAATCTTCTTTTTGTTTACGAGCAAATTGTGCGCCCGGCTTGACCCGTGACCTCCCTTTCTCTCTGAGATAGAAAGCCCGGCCATCCCAGAAGAGATGGACCTCACAGGGGGCAACGACGGGGGGTCCTATCTCCAAGACAAGGTCAGTAACCTCCACACACACACACACACACAAACACAGAGAAAATACATTACAAAAGGCAAAAAAGGAACGTACAATAATCCCCCTTTGGTCTTTAATATCTCCTGGCAAGTGAGGACACGACTGTGTTGCAGTCTGCAAGGCACATCTGTTCACTGCGCCCTCAAACCTTGTGTGTCTGTGTGCCTCTGTTCACAGCACCACCCAATGCCCTCTCAGCCTCCATTGACCAGGGCAGAAGAAGAAGGAGGTGGACTGCCAGGAGGTCCACTGATGATGGGCCAGGGGATGATGGGCCAGGGGGTGATGGGGCAGGGGATGATGGGTCAAGGGATGATGGGCCAGGGGATGATGGGGCAGGGGATGATGGGCCAGGGAATGATGGGCCAGGGAATGATGGGCCAGGGGATGATGGGCCAGGGGATGATGGGTCAAGGGATGATGGGTCGCAGGCCAGACTTCAGCTCTGGATCTGTTCCCCAGGAATCCTCTGACACCCCTGGGGGCCGTATCCAGCGCCCTCCCCTCCACCCAGGCCACGAAGAGCCCGCCACCCCCTCCCCACCCCGGGCAGTGGCCTCCCTGTCAGTGCGTGTCCTGGGCCAGCCTGAGCGCCAAGGCTTGCCCCCCTCCATGCCCCGCCCCCAGGAGAAGGAAGGCATAGCCCCCTCAGAGCCAGGCTCCGCCCACCCCGTGCTGCACCAGAGCCGGTCCGCCCGTGCGGCAGCCGGCCGCGCCCACGACGAGAGCGATGACGATGACGACGATGATGACGACGACAGCGAGGAGGATGAAGAGTGGGGCCCGGCGGCGGGGGCGAGGAGAGGTGGGGGTGGACGAGCCCCCCCCATGCCCCCACAGCCCTCCCCCAGTGTCCCAACGGCCGGCCGGGAGAGATCCAGACGCAAGCTCCAGCCCCCGCAGCACATCCCCCCACAGCAGGTACACCAACCCCCCATGCTGCGCCAACCCACCCCACCCCCGTCTCCACCCCCAGAGCTCTCCTTCCCCCTCCCTGACACCCCCAAGCAGAGCCCGCCCGACATGGATGAGCCAGAGGGAGCAGGGCCCGGGATGGCAGGCGGGGCAGCTCGCCCCCCTCCAGGGCTCCAGAGGCAAGACTCCGACTCCAGTTCCCGCTCCAGCAGCCCAGAGCCGCCACAGCAACGCCGGCCTGGCCCCCTCTCCCTGCTGGCCCGCAAGATGGAGTCCGAGGGAGCCTTTGGCGCGGAGGGACGGAAGAGAGGCGAGGATGGCCAGGCGGGTCCTGTCATGGCTGGCTCAGGAGAGAGCCTGCCCGGGGTAGGAGATGGGCCAAGTGTGGTTGTGTTCCCTGGAAGTGCTCTCGCCCACACAGGCAGCTCAGCAGGTCACGTTGTCCCCGTACCCGAGCTTTTAGCCCCGGTTGACATGTCGGCGACTCGTCCCACAGCCGTCCCCACCATCACCCTCGGGTCCGCCTCGGAGCTCCAGAGACAGGCTGAAAGGGAGAAGGGACAAACGGAGGAGAGAAAAGAAAAGGAGAGCAGTCTGCCGCCGTGGAAACGTGGAAGAGACTTCACCTCCGCAACCCTCTCTGCTGCAGCCGCATCTCAGGTGGGGGCAGAGGAACCTCCAGGAGACCAGGGGGGGTCGGCCACGTCCCCCCAGACGTCCAGGAAGTCATTCTTCCAGAGGGACACGCCCCAGGCCCCCACCTCCCCTCCAGGCACCACAAGGAGGCCCCGCATGTTCTCCGACACCTCCACCGGTTCCATGGTGTCCCCCGCCAAGCTAGAACACCCTCTCCGCCAGGGGGTGCTGGTCTCAGGACCCCAGTCCGCAGACATGGAGGTCACCGCCACACCACCTGACAAGGCGTCCCCTAAGAAGCCAGACGGAAATGATGTGGAGATGCCCAATATGGAACTCAAGAAGAGGGGTCCGTTGGAGTTCAAGGATGTTCCAGTGAAGAGCCAGTTGGAGCCTATGGGACCTGTGTTGCCCCCTGTAGCCCCAGCCGGTAAAGTGGCAGAGAGGGGGAGGCAGGAGAAGAAGGATAGAGGCAAGAAGTCCCCTGTCTCCAGCGACTCTTCATCCTCCGACTCTGACTCTGGATCGTCTTCATCAGGATCCTCCTCTTCCTCCTCCCAGGACAAGTCCCGCCCCACCAGGCTAAAGAAGGTCAGTTATTGGTTGATAGAAATGTCTATCAATCTCGCTACGACAGTGCTGTCGTAGCGTCTTATTGCCACGCTTCACACACCAGCGGTGTTTTGCGCCTAAAACCGTGCTTCTCCAATGATGATTCCGCCATGCTAATACCGATGCACCAGGCTGACCGTGTGTCTACCTGCGTGTAAGTGAGTTGAACTCGTCTTCTCACGCTGACGGTGTCAGAGTGTGCTGAGGGGAACCAACAAAAATTTAAATGTTATGACACGCTTCTATATCCTGTTTGGAATGCGTAGAACACCTGCAAAACTTGAGAATGTTGCTGCTGACGCCTTCCATTCTGTGTTAACGCGTTTCGCATTTCCAAACTGCCTCCCTTCTCCTCGCACCATCCTACTGTTTGTACCTTTTAACCAATGTATTGTACCGGTCATGTGTCTTCATCCACACTGCTAACTCGCAACGCAAAAGCTTTTGACTAATTCCAAATTAACTTCCAATCGCTGCCAAAAGTCCTGCTCATTTCTCCCCCTCTCCTTTTCCTCAGAAGGCCGCCCCAGGAAAGGGGGATGGAAAAGGAGGACAAGTTAAAGGACAGTCCAAAAAACTCCCTGCAAGGTAGGCCAGACGCCCCACACAGAAACACAGTCTATCCCTTTCAGTCTAGAGACTTTTGTGCAATACTTTACACATTAAAACAAAAATGCAAACTGCTCTTAGTTGATTTTGCATGTTGTGTGAATCTCCCACACGTTCTATTACTTTACTCCTGTTATTATTGTGCATCGGCGGTTGACATGAGTTGGTGAAAAGTTGCTTTTTGCATGTGAATGACTTTGTGTGGTTCAGCTTTAACTTGCTGTGGCTTGTTTGAAATTGACTGGTGTGGATTCACGTTTCAAGGTAAATAATATAGATGTGATATTGACGTGGAATACTACAAGAAAGCAGAATCTGTTAACATTTACATTTAGTAGACGCTCTTATCCAGAGCGACTTACAGCAAGTACAGGGACATTCTCCCCGAGGCAAGTAGGGTGAAGTGCCTTGCCCAAGTACACAACGTCAATTGACACGGCCGGGAATCGAACCTGCAACCTTCTGATTACTAGTCCGATTCCCTAACCGCTCAGCCACCTGACTCCCTGTTTCTTTGAGTCCTGTGTCCTATGAACTTAGTTTTGTATTAAGGTCTGTTTAACCATACCCAGTTAATTTAGAAAAGCATTTGCAATTGGATTTGGCATAGATCTACATTCAGTCAAATCTAAGCATGTTTTTTTTTTATGGATGATGGGATGGTGATGGGACAATGGGTCATTTCCTAGCATTGAAACTTTCAGATTTGAATATGCAGGTAGTTCAGTTCTCTAAGGGGCTGTTAGGGATGTTATTTAGAATTACCCTGCAGATACATGTTCTATTCCTTTCCACATACACACATGAAACCAAACTCATTCAGCTACTCTACTGAAACCTTACACGCATACAAGTGAAATGCTTTTACATTCACAACTGAAACACTCTCACACTAACAGAAATATGACGCTCACATACAGCTCTCAGTTTTGAACTATTGAATGTGTGAAGCCTTCACACATGGTAAAGTGCTCAGAATTAAAATGCTTTCAAATAGTAAACTAACTATGGAAAAATAATAATTTTGTATGAAAGCATTTCAGTATGGTGTAGCAGAGGATTTCAATTCAAACGGAAGGCATTTCAGTCAAATCAGAAGGTGTAAGTTTGGTTTCATGTGTGCATGTGAGAGGAAAAGTACATGTATATTCATTGTAATTCTGAATAATGTCGAACGGCCCCTCGTACAGTTTAATGGTAACTGGAAGGCAGCTATTATGGCATTCACTTAAGATTGATTTGTAACAGCACAATGTTCCTGTATTAACTTGGGCACATTGGCAAGTTAGAATCTATTAGTAAATCGGTCTTAAAGTTATATCCAGACAGTTAACTTTGGCTTTATGTTTCACTCACTAAATTCAACGCAATCTATCGAATTGTTACAAATTAACGGTCGCTCAGTCACCATAGTAAACGCTCATAACTTAAAGTGCTTTGTCACTCGCTCTATTACTAATTATAGACCGCACTATTTCTTGTCAGGCGTTCAATGCGGCAGCCCTACAACCGGTGTGGCCTTTCCTGTGAAAAAAAACGGTCCTTGTTCTCTCCCTCCCTCTTCTCGCAACGCATTAATTTCCCCTTTCGCCAGCCATCATGGCCGTCATGCGTGCATTGCTACTCTGATACCGACGCAGTGCACAATCCCCGCTCTCGCTAAAGGATTTGGCGTCCTCGATTTCAATCCACGCCTGACCGGAATAATCGATCGCGACAGAGCTATAGTTGTCGGGGTTCCAGCCCGGCAATATGCTGTCCGAAGGCAACAAAAACGGGTAAGATAGTGTGAGAGCGAGACTAAGAGGTTAGGCTGGTGGTTAGATACCCTTCATTGGCAGACAGACAGCGGCGTTGAAATATCTCATGTCTCAACTGCTCCGTCACCGTGCATACCTGTCTGATGCACTCTATCAGATTACTGCTTCGTAGCCAGTGAATCTGGACCGGTGAAATGAGTGATTTAGCACATACGAGGTGTGTAACATGCGTTCCCCATGTGAGTTCCTGCGTTTATGGGGGTGGGGGAACCGGTTTTATTTGGGAGGGGGTGGTTAGTTAATTTCGGGGGAATCACTCCACGTCTTTATGCCGCGCACAGACAGCCTTGCAAGCAGCAATATATATATATATATAATATATATATATATATATATATATATATATATATATATATATATGTATGTTCAGGTGCTTAGATTCATAGCGTCATAGGGAGAATCATGCAGCGTTCCCAATCTTATGAATTAAACAAAAGATTGCCTCTGTGCTTCCCCTATTCACTCGTGTTTCCTGTAGCAGTTATGTAAATCTCCCCCACACTTGATATATATTCAAGTGATAAATACAAGCTTTTTTTTAAGGCAAGAGTATCCATTTTAAAACTCAATATGGATGATCTATGTTTTGTTCTTCACCATGTTGGGGTGGAGATGGTGTCAGGATAACAGTTAGCAAATGAGCTAGCATGTGTCGTGGGAGATCATTAATTCTGACATCTGTTAGCCATCCACCAGACAGTGTGAAAGAGGCCTGATGGAGTGACATAATAGTCCGACTGTTTGACTCGCTAAACCTCAGACGGTCTCCTGGTACAAGTACACCATCTGACTACTCTCTCTCCTCGTCCGTGTGATGCTGGTATATTCTGTGACACGCTTGTTGGACTAGAAACTCGGCCGGTTGTCGTTAGCCTAGTTTGTCGGGTCGTTCTGGCCTGCTCACCTAGTTACTCAAAGCATCATGGGCCACACCCAGGGGAAAGTCCATAGAGACCATCAACAGGCTTCATCACTATTAACCTCCAGCCCCGGTGAGTCTAATAATGCCACAATTCATTATTAGAGGTATAGAAGAGTGGTGGTCTGGCATCAGCAAAACTGTCTTTGTAATGGAGTGTGTGTTGGGGAGGGGTGTGTGTGTGTGTGTGTGTGTGGGGGGGGGGGGTGTACACACAGTAATAATAATGACTGCTCAAACTGGCTGCTGCTCCACCAGTGTCCCTCTGGTGATATTGTAGACATCTGTCTCCTCACAGGCATCGAATCGAAGGTGTGTATTAGTGGAATAACATGCCAATCACACACACACAGAAAAAAGAGGGTAAAAGACCCCCCCCCCTCAAGGAACAAATCTCCAAGGAGATAGCGAAGGTTCTCTCTCTGTCTCTCCAGACTCCTGTGACTACATGATGTCATCCAACCCCCCTGAGGCACAACAAAAGCCTTCCATTGGCTGTGTTCTCTTTCAGGCGATCCAGAGAATAGGATTGACTCCAGAAAAATACAATTGTATGGTTGATTAGCTTGTGGGAGATGACCATCGTCATGGTTACCGTCAGCTACTTGGTATTGCTCTGTGTCATTCTTAGCTTCTGCTCATCATGCTAGTCGTATTGGCCCCCTGCGTTCATGTCCTTGAGACTGTAACCCCCGTTTACACAGCTTGTTCATGCCGGGAACGTTGCTCCTCAATGCCGCCTCGCAGTTCTGCACTAAAGGTATGAACGCGGAACAGAGGTCGTTGTTGTACCGGCAATAAGCCGGCGGCAGAGGTGGTCACAGAGCCGAATGGACGTCTGTGTGAAAGGCAGAGCCGGCATGGCTGCACGACACGCGCTAGATGCCGACACTGACGTCACGCCTCTGATTCTGGAACGCCGGGCAGGATATCGAAACTCCCCTCATGGGGCAGCATCAAGTGGAAAGTGTTTTGTTTACATCGGGGTAAACAAACAAATCCTTTGCGATGACGTGTCTTCCGGGATCCTCTGTATGAAAGAGGCTTATGTGAGCACATTGCTCTAAAACATGGACTACACTCTCTGGGATGGCTGGACCCGTGGGAACTACAACTCCCAACACACCGGCTGCACAGGAGAACTCTGACCCCAGTTGTCCCGCCCCAGATCTCTGTCAGCACACCAGGGACTGTCCCCTAATGCTAACACACCTATAGGAGACTAGTTTGTGTTTGTACGGTTTCTCATTATAAACAGGGATCTCAGACTCATCCAATCAGAGAACCAGGCTTGGGTCACATGACTTGACCCAAACCAGATGTCTTTGTGACGTTCAAAATCTTATTTTAATAACTAAGTTTATCTCTGTATAAAAATTGCTAGTGATGCAGCAGTATGAGGTCTGACTGTCACATCCATCCCTCCCTCCTCACCCACACAGTCAACATAATTGAGGTGTCCCTGTGTATGTGTGGTGTTGGTGTGTTCCTGCTAATGTCAGCAGTGCTTTCCTCGGCATGTGTTTTTGTGTGTCAACATCCAAGAGTTTGTTTAAGGAGTATTTGTGACCCTGGAGCAGGGTGTCGCTTGGTTGGTGAGTTATTTATAGTTGGACTGACCCAGATCACAGGCCTCAGCCATCCTTGTGCTCTCTCTCTCCGCCCCCTCTCTCTCCTGCTTCCCGTCTCTCGGACAGTTTGGATGACCCTCATCTCTGCTTCTGATGAGTGGCACAATCACTTCTGTCTTTACATTCCCTCCCCATGAGTGACCTGTGTGTGTCATTGGCTAGCGTTGGGTTGTGACTAGCTTCTTCACTTTCAGAATCCTCTTCAGTTTGGTGGATGAACTTCCGTATCGTGGTGTTTTCGTACTCGTGCTAATATCGGTCTCTGTGTCTCTCGCTCTCTCCGCTTCCGTTCTCTCTCTCCTCCCTTTCTCCTCCAGGGAGGTGAAGTCTCAGCCCAGTGGCCCTTCGGTGATGGAGGTGGACCAGGACTCTGAGAGCTCCCCAGCCCAGGCCGTCCAGGAGGCCGACCCCGACCGCAGTGAGGGCCGTCTGGAGGAGGTAAGACCGCTGAGAGGGAGGGCCCTGGCTCCTCTACACCCAGAAGCACGTGGGGGGCTAACCAGGGAAGTGGGTGGTGCTGCTGGAGACGGGTGGGGGTCAGTCCCTGAATCAACCGCTCCCTGACTGCAACCTCTGCACATGGAATATGTGGTACATCTAGGAAGTAAAAAATAAATACAATTCCTTCTCTCTGATAGGCTTACGAGGGGAGGAGGGGGAGGGGATAAAACATCCATCCAGTAAGATCTTCACCGTTGGCATAGGTCTCAGGTTGGGGGGGAGTGGTTTGATTTTGGGATTGGCTGGTTCGTTACAGACATTACAATGTATACAATAGGGCTGAGCCTTCACTAACCTCTCTGTCCTCTTGACTGAGTATGATACAGCTAACTTTGTTTCTAGATCTTTCTCTCACACGTAGGCTAGTGTTCTGCTCAACACCTTCTCCTGTCCGTAGATAGATTGTTACCATAGTCACCGTATTGCAGGTGGGGGGCGGTAAACGCTGCGTGAAATTAGACATGAACCCCAGACAGGTTGCATGCTCCTCACCCTGGTGTGTGTGTGTGTGTGTGGTGAGATGAATGTCTTACTTATTTGATTGCCTCATGCCTTCTCACCTACTGTTGCAAGCTAATTCTCCACCCTACCTTGCTGTCATAGCCTGGGTTCCATTTTACACAAGTTCTAGTTGATATATATATAGCTGCTTGTGTTACTGCAGTCATTTCATATTACATAAATCATTTACAGCCAACATTAAACCATAGTAGCAGGCTTGGCATTTTAAAATGAGCGTATTCCTGAACAGAATTTAAACAGAACTCAGTTTTCTGATGCACTTCATACTACTTTTCTCTTTTACATGTGATGAGATATTAATGCAGTTTGCATTTTCTAAGCCCTAATGAAATTGCCCAGCACCGTGTGCTTGTGTGTGTGTGTGCTAGTCATTGACCCCTGTGTGTGTGTGTGTAATAGCCCCTGACTGTGTGTGGGGAGAGATACATCAGGACTCTTTTTCTCTTCCTCCCTCTTTTTCTCTCCCCACTCATTCCTTATCTCTCTCTGTCCTGAATCTCTCCCCGTACCTGATCTTCTCTTACACTATACATGCTCGTTATTCTCTCTCTATCTCTTTTTGTATGGAATGATTGCTGTTTAAAACCCCATTGATTGCTTTGTTATGAAGGTGCCCATTCCTCTTCCATTGCCCCTAATGGTACCTGCGTACTACTACCAACATCACCTCCACCACTCCTCCTCCTCCTGCCCCGCTATGCCCAAGCGCCTCGGCGGTACCTGAACTAGGCCCAGAGTCTGCGCCCACCTCCGCACTGAGCTAAGCCCCAGCCAGAGAGCCCGAGAGCTGGCCTGAGCCCTGAGCCTGCGAGGCCCATGCTGACCCCCCCCCCCACTCACCCCCCAAGCCCAGCCCCCTCCCTCCCCACCCTGCACACATCCCTCTGGCTCTCTGTTTGAGCCTTCTCCGGCCCGGAGCCAGCCTGGAACACTGGAACGCACAGATCCAGACCAGAGCCGGGGGGAGACGGAGGAGGGGGGGGGGGGGGTGCCACGTTGCCGTGGTAACCGCCTCGACGAGGGGGGGTGTGTGTGTGTAAGAAAGACGCTGCCTGACCGGCGTCGGCAAAGAGAGGGACGGAGGCAGAAGAGCTGCTGTCTGTCTGCTGCCCTCCTCCTGTCCAGCTTGCCAGCTGCCATTTTGTGGAGAAGGGAGAAGCTCCAGCTAAAGCTACCAGCCCCTCTGCCACAGAAAGAAAGAGAGAGAGAAAAAGCAAGTGAAGAACAAGCTCTCCCTCTCGTCTGCAAGCTGTCTGTCTTCCGGTGGACCTATCCTATGAGAGAGAGGATTCCTGACGTCCTGTTCCCTGTGTCCACCCCCTCATGCCAGCTCGCCCTCTACTGGAGGAGAGCAGTACTACCAGGCAGATGTTGCTGCCTGTTGTGTATTGGTGAACTGAGATCCGTTTCCCTGTGTTGAGCAGGCCCGTAAAGGTGCCCAACGTTGTATGTCGAAGGACTCCCGTTTAAAACACTGGATCTATACTGGGGAAGTTCCAATCCCTGTTGAATGTTGATACTCTGGAATATTGGAAAAAGGACTTTGGTTTTGCGATCACAATTTGGAACTGCAACCGCAATGCACTGTTCCAGGACTATACTGATATTAACTATGAGGTTCTGTGGACTTGCTTAATGGAACCCATCTGTGCCGTATCCTGGAGGATTTTCACAGCCCTGCACAGCTGTTATCATATAATTGGCTGGACTGTCAAGGCTAGTTGTCATTATCTAGCATGATTGGCTGGTCAAACCACATCCGAGACATTCGTTTCAACCACGGTGATTTAAGGACCATGCTGCAGGCTCTGCCGGTCTCATGTGTGCTATACGCTTGGGACCATCTTGTTTTTTCTTTTTTGTAGTTTTTTTTTTTTTAATGGGTGAACTCTGACTTGGCAGCTGTTCACCCACAACAAAGACATTTAAAAGAGTTTCACAGAAGAGTCAATATGGACGCCCTTACAGGATACTTTATACATCACTGGCTGTGTTCACCCGTGAGTCCTGCATGAACTTTCAGCCCATGATGCAGTTTTTCTGATGGAGATGTTCACATCCACCGAGGGAACTTCCCCGTCTGGTTTCCTGTCAGCTCCAGAGAAGCATCCTGAGCCACTCTGCACGCTGTGGCCTCAACGGATTACGGATTTGAATGGACTATTCATTTGGACTGTTCAGAGACTTTCGGAAGTCTAAATTTGCCATGGACACAAAGGAATCTGATTCGTTTTTTGGGACTTTCCGATTCCTTCCTAACTGAAATTACAACCGAAGATGCGTTTGATTTGCCGAGACAACGCAACAAATGAAACTGTCCGTCAAACTGTCCTGTCCCCGCCCCCTTCAGGAAAAAAGTCTGCACACTCAAACCGAGTCCCGCCCTCACTCCTCTGCCTACTCTGATTGGACCCTTGTTGCCTAGATACAGTGCACACTGCCGTGCGGTTGGGCCATAGCCAAGCCAGTGAGGAATCAGGTGTCAATGGTACCAGGAAATGACTTGTAATTTTTCTCTCTAATTGAGCTGTATTTATTTTTTGGAGTAACTGTAAAAAGAATGTCAGCTATTGTATTTTCTCAGAGCTTTAGGTCGTTACTTGGATACTGAAGGAATCTATTTTATGTTTATCTTGGTTACTCTAGAGATCTTTAAACTATCAGGATTACTGCAGTTTTAATTTGATCTTTTTGATATTCAAATGTCACCATGGCAATGCCAAAGCCAACGTTGCTTCTGCATTAGCAGAGCAAGCCTATGTTGTTAAGTCTCAAACCTGGTGAATTTTAAACTGCAGTATGAACAGAATCCTGTCCTGGTTTCCGTGGTCTAACAGAGAGCAGTTCTCCACCAATCACCTTCCACCTCTGTTGCAATGACAGCTACTTGTCAGCGTAGGTCACTGCAGACTAACCTTAAGTCTACAACCCCCTGGAGCCTAAGTCACAAATCTTGTATGAATACGCAATACTTAAAAGAGATGTACACTTCCCTTAATTTATGACCGTGTAGACCCAGACACACACACACACACCTATGCTGTATCCACTCCCACAAACACACACACACACACATACACACACACACACAGGAAAGGCACTTTGGTTGTACTTTTCCTAACGAGCTGCCCAAGGGTATCCAGTTTCCTCACCCCCCCCTCACAGAGATCATAAAACACATCGATCCCTCGCATTGGGTGAGTCCAGTCTCTCCTAGCCATTTTCTCCCGACTGCTTTAATGCACATAGTGAACCCTCCCCTCGGCCCTCAGAGTTTTGCAGCCTCTTCTGTCACAGCAGTAGAAGTCCGCTAATGATTTACCGATTCCACGTCTTTGAAACAGAGGTGGAGGAGAGAGTCTGGAGTCCCTCTCTCCGTATTGACCCAAGCCCCCCCTCCCCCCCTTTCTCCTCCCTCCCTTTCCTTTTTAATGTGGCTCAATAGGAGCCTGTCCTGGCTCTTTCTCTCTCTGTCTCCCCCCCCACCCCCTTTCTCTTCTCTGTTTGCCTGCTGTGTGTGTGTCTGTCTCACAGTCTCACATCTCCCCACACCCCTGGGGTATCTCTATGTCCTCTCTATTTTTCCAGAGCTCTACTCCTAAGGCTTTTGCAGCCCGCAAGATCTCCCTGACCAGTGAGTATACCCGTCTCCAGACCAGTGAGTATACGTGTTAGCAAGCTAGCATAGCCACTGTTAGGATGATGGCAATCGGTGTCCGGAAAGATGCACAACGATTTAAAAAGTTGACTTGGTTTAATAGGACAGCGCAGGATCATGTAACCGGTCGAGGCAGAGAGTGGTCAGATGAGTGAGGCCAGGGGTTATAAACATCCTTACATATAATGAATAGACAAGTTCAAATATAGTTCCCACAGAATGTTTCTTTACAGGGCACTGTAATGTGGTCAGCATTTTTGAATTCTTGAAAGATTCTACCTGACCGTATCGTAACACATTGAAGCCTTTCCCTACGTAGTGTCTCACTGCCTCCTGTTAGGGGAGTCAGATGGATGAGCGGTTAGGGAATCGGGCTGTTAATCAGAATCTTCCCGGTTCGATTCCCGTCCGTGCCAAATTACATTGTGTCCTTGGGCAAGGCACTTCACCCTACTTGCCTCAGGGGGAATGTCCCTGTACTTACTGTAAGTCGCTCTGGATAAGAGCGTCTGCTAAATGTAAATGTTAGTCTGAACAAGTGAGGCCCTGATCTATATGTGGGCTCCACAGCATGTCCTCTTGATCTAAGTAGGAGAGAAGTCTCTCTCACAGAAATTCAGCATATCGGCCACAGTGAGTTACCATGTAATTAGCATAGCCACCCACAATACGGTGAGTTATCAAGTTAGCATAGCCATCCACTGTCCAGTGAGTATGCTGGCTAGCTAGCTAGCATAGCTCGCCCCTCATCCAATGACACGCCTCGTCTCCTCCCAGCAGGCAGCAAGACTTCTCCAGTTGGCGGCGAGGCCGGTGCAGGGGAGGCGGAGTCAGGAGGGCTGGGCGGGAGGAAGAGGAGGTGGGGCTCCAGCACAGCCGTCACTACCAAGAAGCCGTCCATTAGCATCACCACCGACTCACTGAAGGTAGAGCACACACACACTCTAACACAGTGGTTTTCAACCCTGGTCCTCAGGGAACCCCTGTCCTGCATGTTTTAGATTTTTACCCTGCTTCAACACACCTGATTCAAATGAATGGGTCGTTACCAGGCTTCTGCAGAGCTAAATAATGACCCATTCATTTCACCCTGGGGACCAGGGTTGAAAACCACTGCTCTAACACACACATAAACACAAGCCAACCTAATCCCACACACTCAAGCAAACTATTAGTCTCTGAACACTGAAATCTTTTTCTCCTTTCTTAAACCTCCCTCACCCCTTTCACTCTCTCCCACCTGCTCCTCTTCTCAAGTCTCTGATCCCAGACATAAAGGCCAGCCAGGAGGCGGTGGTTGAGCTGCACCCAGAAGAGCTGCACCTGTCTGGGGAGGAGGAGGAGGAAGAGAGGGGTGAGGAGGACACCCCCTCCAGGGAGAACAGGGAGGACCAGGGCCTGGACAAGGGCCTGCAGATCAGACGCACAGTCACTCAGGTACACTTCCTCTTTTGTCTCTGGCTTCTCTGACAGAAGGGGTAATCATGTATAGAATCTACATCAGTGCTTCTTAACCCTGGTCCTCAGGGAACCCCTGTCCTGCATGTTTGAGATGTTTCCCTGCTCCAACACACCTGAAACAAATAAATGGGTCGTTATCTAGCTCTGTAGAAGCCTGGTAACGACCATGCATTTGAATCAGGTGTGTTGGAGCCAAGAAACATCTAAAACATGCAGGACAGGGGTTCCCTGAGGACCAGGGTTAAGAAGCACTGATCTACATGATCAGTTTGTCTTTCTGAAGGTGATTTGAACCTTCTTCGGAAGTAGTCCAGTGGTTTATCGTGTGGCGTTGTGTCTCACGCCCTCCGGCCTCTCTCTCTCCTCGCAGGTGGTCCCTGGCGAGGGCCAGAAGAACGGGCAGAGAGACCAGAGGGATGAGGAAGAGGAGGAGAAACGGGACCAGGAGAGAGGAAGGACACGCAAGGACAGGAGGAAGAGCAGCGCTTCAGAGGACGCCTTGAAAACCGAGCCCTCCACAAAGGACACGGACGCCCAGAAAGGTGAACCTCACGCTTGATTTAGATTCCCAGCTTGCTTGCGGGGCCTGTATGTAGGTGGAGTTTCACCTGACATCGATAAGAAAAATGTAAAAACATCGTTCACAATCTCTTGAACCTTACCCCTCTCCCCAATCTCTCTCTCTCCTCCCTCCCTCCCTCAGTCACCCCCAGCGACACCCTGGTGCGTCGCTCCATCAGCCAGCAGAAGTCCGGCGTGTCCATCACCATCGACGACCCCGTCCGCTTGGCCAAGCAGCCCTCCCCGCCCCGCGGCAAAGTCTCCAAGATCGTCCACGTTTCCAACCTGGTAAGCATGGAGAAGGACAACCTGACGTGATCCAAACCCTCCCTCTCTCCTGCCGTCATGGGAGTGAGTCATGCTAGAGCAGATGGCTGGAGTCTCAGTGTGTGTTTCTGCATCAGGTCTGTAAATCCCGAGTTCTTAATGCTGAGTCAAGTCCCTCTGGGGCCAATTAAGCTGTTCTAGTTTGGTTTTTCATTTTGCGTGGGTATGCGAGAAGGAAAGCGATGAAGGATCTCAGCTCGGCTTCCTTTCTCCCCCGTGTTCCCCAACATCCTCCCAGTCTCTCCCCGCCAAACATGAAATGCCAACATGCCATGAAAACCTTCCAGTTCCAGTCAAGCTCCACCTGAGAGATTTGAGTGTCTGTATTTGGTTTGGTTCCACTTCTGTAAATCTTGAGTCCCATCTCTGAGGTGACCCCCTGTCCTCCTTTCTTCTCCAGGTGCGACCTTTCACCCTGGGCCAGCTTAAGGAGCTGCTGAACCGCAGCGGGTCCCTGGTGGAGGAGGGCTTCTGGATCGACAAGATCAAGTCCCACTGCTATGTCACTGTGAGTAGCACCCACCCACCTTACTTACCCCGTGGTCATACATAATAATATAACTCCACGATGAATACAGCAAAGACGATGGAAGTATAACATTAATACAAAGTTTACGTTGAAAAATATTTTTTACCAAAAAAGTTTTGAAAGGTGGAAACAATATTTTCCCAAAATATATTTCCACACTGTGTCTGCTGTATGTAAATGTCAGTCTTGAATATAAGAGAAGCAGGTTGACTCTCTTTCCCTTTTCACTCCGTCATACTCTCTCTCTACTTCTCCCTTTCCTTTTCTCTACCTGTCTCTCTCTCTCCCTCCCTCAGTATGCCACTACAGAGGAGGCGGTGGCCACCAGGGCAGCCCTCCATGGGGTGAAGTGGCCCCAGAGCAACCCTAAAGTCCTCAGCGTGGACTTCTGTGAACAGGAAGAGGTGAGCTCACACCCACCATGCCAGCACTGAGCCAACCACCGCTGTAAAACAACATGTATTACAGATAACACACACAAACACAACATGTAGTACAGATCACACACACAAAAACAACATGTAGTACAGATCACACACACTCAACATGTCGTACAGATCACAAACACACACACAGAACATAATAACCTTCTCTTTCCTCTCCGTCCTCCAGCTGGACTTCCACCGGGGTCTCCTGGTCGTGGAGCGGGCCGGAGAGGAGCCCCACCCGGGGGGTCCTCACGGCCGGCCGGCCGCCCTGCCCCCCCTGATGCCCGAGCGCGGCGGGCTGGGAGGGGTGCGGGACCAGTGGGCGGAGCGAGAGAGGGAGATGGAGCGTCGAGAGAGGACCCGGGCCGAGAGGGAGTGGGACCGGGACAAGATCCGAGACTTCGGGAGGCCGGGGGAGGAGGGGAGGCGCTCGCCCTCCCGGGAGAGGAGGAGGAAGGAGAGGGGGAAGAGCAAGGAGAAGAAAACGGACAAAAAGGGTGAGGGAAAGACGGAGTCACTGTTTCCCCGAGGTGATGTACTCAGACGACTGACCAACTTCCTGCAGGGACAATAGCAAGCTTGTTGTTTTTCTCAATAACTGACAGACTTGTTTTTTGATTTTAGCGGAGAAAGGAGACGAGCCTCCAGTCAAACTGCTTGACGACCTGTTCCAGAAGACCAAAGCAGCTCCATGTATATACTGGCTTCCCCTCTCAGAGGAGCAGGTTAGTCTCTCTCTCTCTCACACACACACACACACACACACACACAGAGCATCCTCATCATCTCTGATGTGTCTGTTTCCCCAGGCGGCTCAGAGGGTTCTGGACCGCGCCGAGCGGCAGAAGGAGAGAGAGAGGCGACGAAAAGAACTGCAGGAGGAGGAGGAGAAGAAACGCGAGGAGGAGCGGAAGGAGAGGGTCAAAAACAGAGAGAAGGAGGGTGGGGCAGCTGCTGCTGCTGGAGGAGCAGGAGGAGCAGGAGGAGCGGGCAGAGGAGTGGAGGGAGACAAGGATCGAGAGAGGGAGAGAGACAAGGGGAGGGAGCGGGGCAGGGACAGAGAGGGGGGGGATAAGAGGAGGGAGGGGTACAGACCCCGCGCCCCCTCCGGGGGCGTAGTTGCCGGACGGCGTTCTCGTAGTCGTAGCAACCCCCGAGACAGACGCCGCTGAGGTGCGCTGGTCTGACGAGGGGAGGGAGGGATGGAGAGAGTAGGAGGAGGGATGGAGGATGGGGAGGACACAGAGAACACAAACAATGAAACACGGCAGAAAGGAGGGATTAATTTGCCCCGTCCTCCACCTTGAGAGGGTTCCCTTTTCTCCAAAGTATGCCCTGCCTCACTTAGCCATCTGTCTCCCTCACTGCTTTAGGTTGACCCGTTAGAAAGCAGAACATCGTTCCCCTCTCTCTCCTGCTGTCTCTGCCCCACCTTGCACCGTCGCCCCCCCCCCCCCCCCCCCCCCTCTTGTACATTATACTGTGTTGGTCTCACATCTAGATTGATTTGAAGTGTTTTTAGCAAAGTATACATACCAACTGTCTGTCCGACTCCACTTTTTCCTCTTTCGCTCTTTCTTTCTCTCCTTTACATCTATCTAGAGCGCTCTGCCTTACTCGTATGGCCTTGTGCTCTTTCTCTCCCCCCCCTTGTTTTTTTTGTACCAGAGAAACTAGTGAAAAGACAGGTTGGTTTGGATGGGTAGCTAGCTGGCACCTAGCTTGTGCCACTCCCTGAGGTTTGGAATGAGAAACTCCCCGTTTAAGCTCTGTGGTCACACAGTTCCAAGTCCCCTGTAATAAAGCGGGTCCCAAATAGCCCTCCTGAAATATGTGCTAGAATTCAGTTTAGTGTCTCCACTCCTTCAGGCTGTGACGTTCCTCATTTCTTTTTCTACCGACTGTCGTCTTTGTAGGATCATATGAAGGAGTTCTTTTTTTCTTTTTCTTGCTTTTGAAGTTTTACGAATCATGTAAATTTCAGCCTTGGAGGTTTCGTGTGTTTAATATAGCGTGGTTCCCCCCCCCCTCCCCACCAAGGTTTCAGTGACATGTCGTTACACTGTTGACAGAATGCTTGAATTTGAAATTAGGAACATTTGTCTTTCCCTTGTGACGATTATAGACATTATACGCGTGTTGTGTATGGGGGGGGGAGAGGATTATTTGAGAGGCACACCGTTAAGCATGTATAATGTTCTGTATTTGGTTGTTTCCGGTGGGTGGGTGTGTGGGAAGGAGGCAGAATCCTGAGGGGGTTCTAGAACACTCGTCACACCACCATTCTCCCTGCCCACTTTTCTCCAGAATGCTTAGCTGATCTCAAATCAATTGATGGGAAGGTTTTCAGGTGCACACTACTGAGAAAAAGATGGAGGATTAGGGTGTTAAGTGGTACTGGTCTTGCCTGTTCTAGTTGCTTCTCCAGGTAGCAGTGATGACCCTTCCTGCTGTGTTTCTTTCCGCTGTTCAAATAAGGGAGTTTATCCTAAAATAGATTTCACAAGTAATTGTTACTGTTTTAATATTTTGAATTTTATGTGTTTGAAACTGATTTTCTAATTTTGCTCCAATTTGATTTTTTTGTCGGTTGATTTTTTTTTTCTCTCCTGTAAGTACTGAATGTACAAAGATTAAAACAATAAATTTAAAGTTAAACATTACTTTTTCCATGTTGTGTTCATTTGTGTTCTACTTCCTCAGTTTAACTCATGTGTTCATCTTAATTTAACTGAAGCATGCCATTCTGTTTGGTTTGAGTGCCACCTACTGGTCATCATTTCTACCTGCATGAACACACAACGCCAAACTTTAAACACAAAAAGGAAAATATTTATTAATAATTACAACAGATACAGGAATGTATTTTTTTTTTGTACTTGTACAGAAACACATCTCTTATGGTAAACAAAAATCCAAATGTTTAAGTGCAAATTGTTTGCTAATTACATTAAATACAGAACTTAACAAAATTAATCCCTTGTTCTTTTCTAGCGAACAGTAGCCATGTAGGGGACGGGGAATAAAAACAGTAGTTTGGCCTGTTATTCCCACTCTGAGACCATGTACAGTATTGGTACAGTGATGATCTGAAGCAGCAGGACTCTTATTGTGAAGCACCAGGGTCAGAGATCAAGCCGTAGGCACTTGTGTCTGTCATAATCAGGACCCAGCCTGTATAGGTGAGAGCGTATGCTGCCTTCAGAGTAAAAGTCTCTGTTTCAGCTCGTTTGTGTCTGAGCTCGTCGAGGAGAGACCTTGGAGAAGATCTTGAGCCCCCCCTGGGTGTGCAAGAGGAGGGGTTGGTCTATACCGTGTGTGTGTGAGAAGTCTTGTAGCTGCATAGTTGTCAGTGTACGTTGTGGGGGGTGGTGTTGGGTGCGATGCACACCCTGGCCATGTGACAGGGATGACAGAGGAGATGTGAGTCCAGAGGAAAGCACTGGGACCCCGGCTGGTCAGACAGCTGCTTCCGACACTCCTGGAGAACGAGAGACAAGAAAGTGTGTTTGTGAGAGAGAGAAGAGAGAGAGCACAACAACAACATCAATACAGTGATGCGTACAGCACAGACCACAGTGCTATAGGCGGTCAAGTGAGTTGAAAGGTCAGGTGGCTGAGTAGCGGCGCGGTGAAGGTCAAGTCAGGGTGGAAGCAGTACTGACCAGGGATACCTAGGACACCAGCGGGAACGAACCCCGAAGGTCCTTATGATGACAGCACCTGAACACACTGACCAAATCAGGTAAGACGGGGGTCATACTAACCTCACAATGGTAGCACTCGAAGTGATAGTCTTTGTTCATAGACACCACCCTGAGTATCTCCTCGCTGCCCTGTGTTGCAAAACAAACATAACGACAGAGATTAGGTGCCTGAGAAGTGACAGCAACAGACAAAAAAGCACATCCTTGTTGGTTTAGACGGGGATGAAATAGCATTTATCCATGCATTCATCCAGTTCCCGACACAAACCATTACATAAGGTTAGATTAAACACACACACAACACACCTGTCATATGCACTCACCTCAGTAGGTAAGATGGGTTGTAAACAGGCAGCGCATTTAGGAGCGAAGGTTCTGTAACATCAGCAAAAGGGGAGAGAATGTAGAATTAGACACGGGACTCTGTTTGGGCTTGTCAGCAGGAGATGGTGTGTGTGTGTGTGGTGTGTGTGTGTGGTGGGGGAGGGGGTTAAGGCCCAGTGACAGACTCGCACATTAAGCCGCCTCTACAGAAAGCTATAAAAACAGAGTTACGAGGTCCTTCTGTCTTACTGAGTTACAGTGACCGGTGGCTATAGTAGCAGTGTGATGCTTAGCACATGATGTCCTCGGCAGAAAACAACAACGCACAGCCTATGCCTTCTTTTAAGTCAATGTAAAGAATGTCGAACGTACACAGATACACACACACAGATCAGAGAAACCACTTAAAACATCCCTGTGACCTGAACTCAACTCAAAAGAAGGACACTGCAGGGGGGGGGGGGGGGGGGGGGGGTTGGTTCAAACTGACTTGTTGTAGTCTGTCACACAGTAGATGTTGCTCTGATGGTCCACAGTGAAGGGGACACCGTCCAGAGCCTTGGAACACACCACACACCGGAAGCAGCCCGGGTGGTACGAGTTCCCCATGGCCTGCAGGATCTGAGGGGCGCAAAAGCAGATGGTCACCTACCATAGACACACACTTATCTCACACATATGAAAGGTTACGTGTTATTGATGCACACTCACCTGTTCCAGAATCAGGTGACCACACACACTGCATTTCTCCGCTGCGGCCTGGAAGCCCGAGAACTGGAAAAAAGACAAGAAGGGAGAGATGATGGTGGTGGTGGTGGTGGAGGACCTGGCCAGCCACAGAGAACCATCTGGAAGCTATGTTAATGAACGCCACTGAGTGATGTCATCTTAACCTCTTAGGGGTGATGATTTTGCTGTTTCTTGGGAGTCGCTTTGGATAAAAGCGTCTGCTAAATGACTAAATGTTTCCGAGTCTAGCAGGAGTGTGCTTGGCCTTGACCTCCTCTCTCACCATGTAATCCTCTTTACAGTACACAGAGCCGTTGACGTTGTAGAAGTCCTTGTTCCTCAGAGTGCGTCCTGAAAGGCCGGCAGACAAACGCAAAACACACACAGAGACGGGTGAGACGCAGATAACCAACCGGTGAATGCAGCTCAGGAGGTGTGTAAATACGTGAGTGTGTGTGTGTGTGTGTACATTTTAAAAGTCACAGCACTTGGTTTCAAACAGGGCTTCGTAGTGAACATGGAGCCGTTCGAATGCACCTGGTGTTCATCGGCGGCGGCGGGGTACAAACTCACCGCAGGACACGCAGGTGAAACAGCGTGTATGGTAGAGGCTGTCCAGGGCCTGGCAGGCGTTGTCCGCCCCGTACACACCTCTCGCACACTTCACACAGGTCCCTACGACACAGCGAACACAACAGGCCCACATCAGTCAAGACTGATCAGTCCTTTCCATGCCTTGACAAAGACATGGTTGGAGAACGCACTCTGGAATCTGACTCAGTGTCAACACTGAAAATCCCACTCATTCACACACTCATTTTCCCTCTAAGTCTCTGCCACGGAGTCTCTTGTCTTTTTCCCCGGCGCTAAGCTGGTTCGGCTGCTCCGAGACAGAGGAGCGTTAGAAGTGTGTGTGTGTGTGTCCCGAGGGCACAAATACCTGAGCAGAAAAACAGGCTGCTTCACACCGCCCCTGCACACGCCAAGGCAGGGTTACACACATGCCGCACACGCATGACTCACGCCACACACACACACGGCTTCATTATCGTGGCCCCGAGTCACATCAAAAACACACGTTAGCACACATCCTGCCACACACACACACATATGTTAGCAGTCTTGGCTTTAACCTACTGTATGACTCATGCCAATGGTCAGAGCAGTGTTTATCGGAAACGTATAATTTGTCTGAACCAAGGGGCTGGGCTTTGTAGTTTATTGTATAGAGAACTGAGAACTTTCAGTGTGTGTGTGTGTGTGTACTGGTTTAATGACTTTGAACCCATGTCTTTAATGTCTGCGTGTCAGCTATGTTAATTCTACATTGCTTTCATCCCTCTTCTTTTCCTATGCTCAATTGAGCAGCCCTGGATAGGTTACTGGAAGCTTGTGTTTTTCCTTCTCTCTCCGCTTTGCTCGCATGGTAATGCCCTGCAAGTCCCTGCAAGACTTGGAGGCATCCATCCATCCACTCTTTCATCCATCAATCTGTCTATCCGTCCATCCATCCATTCACCCATACAGTCCTTTCATTAGAACATGAAACACTGTCCACCGCGAGGACAACAAGAAAGCTAAAGAGAAGTAGATGATCTCACCAAAGAACTCCTGGCGGCTTTCGGAAGCCTCTCTCCCCGTCCCTGGATCCTCCTGGCCTTTGATTGGTCCTCCGGCTGAGGCAGGAGCCAGTGTCGCCGGCTTGGCGAGGCCTTTGATTGGAGCATTCTGCTCCTTGAGCATCAGTCCCCCTAGTAGCCCCTCCCCTTCCAGCGCCGCATCCCTTAGCAACAGACGAGTCAGTTCCTCCTGGTACCGGGTGCCCGGCAGGTCTGAGTAGCGAGCCCGTTCCCCAGCCAGGCCTCCCGCCTCCTCTCCTCTGACGCCGCTCCGCTGTTCGTCCCACCACTCCGGTCCAGCCCGGTAGCACGCAGCCGCGGGGCTGCCCACGGCAGGCGGGTAGGAATGCCGGCTATCCTGGACCCCTTGTCCACACATAGCCCCTGCATCCATGTAATGCATCCAGCCCTCGGCCGAGTGTGCCCCGCCGGCCCTTCCCGGCCCTGCGTACCCCGAGGCCCCCAGCTGCAGGGAGGAGAACTGCTGCTGCGGCGGCCCGGCGGAGGAGGTGCTGTGGCGGGTGTCGTAGCTCAGGCTGATGCCGCTGGTTCTGTTGCTGCTGCAGCGGCTCCCCATGGGGCTCCCGCCGCCTCCTCCGCTGGCCGTGCTGGAGGCGAAGCTGGACCTGGGGCTGACCAGCACAGACTCCTGCAGGCTGAAGGAGGAGCAGGGGCTCAGGGTCGGCCCCGGGGGATAGAAGAAGCCTCCTCCCCCTCCCCCCATGTCGGAGGGCCGGTGCGGCGGGTGGGAGAGGGAAGCGGGTCTGGGGCTCTCCCAGAGCTCGCTGCCGGTGCTCAGCCGCTTGTAGAACAGCGCCTCCTGGAGAGAGAAGCGCTTGTGGCGCTCCGGCTCGGAGAGGTAGGCCGGTTCCACCAGGGCCCCGGGGCGCGGGGCGGAGCCGTAGGCCGAAGAGGAGGAGGGGTACGGCGGGGGAACGGAGAGGGGGGGAGGCTGGGAGAGGAGCTGGTGGCGCCGGACTAGCTGCTGGAGCTCCAGGGAGTAACGGCGCTGGTTCAGGGAGGCCTTGGATCCGAACGCCCCCACGGACGGGTCGCACTCCCCCCCCAGGCCCGACTCCCGGCGCATCTGGATGTCCACGCCCTCGGCCAGGTAGCAGGAGGCCCGCTGTTGGGGGGAGCGGCGTCGGAGAGGGGCCAGGGTCGACGGGTGGTGCGGGTCGCCGTCGGGAGGCAGCGGGGTGGAGGTGGTCAGCGGAGAGAGCAGCTGAGACGAAGACCCTCCCATTCCCTTGCTGCCTCGTCCAATCATTGGCCCGCTCGTCTCGTTCGGGGTTTGAGAGGCGATTGAAAACTGACCGGGCCTTGAGGGCGAGGAGGAAGCCGTGTTGGGCGTTGGTGGAAGTCCACTGCTGGTGATGCCGCTGATGCTGGTGATGCCGCTGTTGCCATTGCTGTTATTGGCATTCGCCAATTCCTTTTTTTCCTTTTTTGAACTGGCAAATTTCACACTTCCTGAATCAGTCAGTTTCAACTTTTCCAATAGCTTAGTTCCAAGTCGGTCCATGGTTTGCCTTGTGTTCGTCTGGTGTTAGTTGTTATGTTTCTTGAAATTAGACAGCTACAACTATGTCATAAGTTAACGCAATAAATACACTATGAATGGAAATACACAAACATTTTCAAGTAGGCCTACATCTACAATACAGTTTGTCTACAGTAGTTGAATTGAAATGACAGGGACCAGTCTTAAAACACAAAGACAAACAGACAGATCCACCTCCCACAAAGAAGTGATCAAAAATACAGACAAATGCCTAAGAATATGTACACAATAAATACAAAAGAGACGTTAAATAAGACGTTTAAGACATTTTAGGTTCGCTACATGACGTCCAAATCATGTGATAACTAGCCTACTGTCTTTAGAGTCATCCTGTTCTGACCGCGGAACATCCACACAGACAGATTGTGAGGGATGCAAGTGTATCCATTGACTAATTTGACTACTTCTACAGTCCTGTCTGTTTCAATACAGCAATGTTGAAAATAAATACGGAAATAAATAGAAAACTTGAGTGTAGTTACACTATCGTTGGGGATTCCGTTTGCTTTAGAGACTTGTCTACGTCGCTCCACACCTGCATCTCTCTTCAGTTGAAAAATGGTCCATTGGACTTGTAGCCGAATGGTCAAGAGCAAACTGCGAGTTGTTTCCGCTATTTGCCCAACAAATAATTACACTACTCAAATTTTCCAATTACAACCTCTCTGCTCTTGTAGTTGTTCTTTTCCGTTATATTGAAAGGGCAAGATAGTCCATTGACTCCGTTATCCTTTAGACTGCGTGGGCTTTTCAGTGCAATGTGGGCAAGCTCCTTGGTAGATCGGTTTTCTCGTCGTTCTCGTGGGGTCCAGTGTAGACAGGAAAATATGTTCTTTCTTTCAGTAGAAACGGTTCCAAATGCTTTCTTTCACTTTCAAGCCTAAAACACTTTAGAGGAAGAAACGACAAGAGATTGGGGGCGCACAAAGAAAAAACATGCAGCCTTCGACGTTTCAAGAATGTGGATATTCCTTTCATTCCCCGTTTTCAAAAGAATGTTATCTTTGCTGCAAAAACAACCATTGAAGTTCAGAGAGAGCGGGAAGCATGCGTCCACTGACTACAAAGTGTTCTTAATAACTGACCAAACTGAATTCACTGATAATCAAGAATAAATCCATTCTGCGAGTGTATCACACATTCAAGAACTTTGTTTCTTCCTTCCCCCAATTTACTTACCTCCCCCTCTTTTCCTTTATCTGGCAGTGGTGCTGTGACTCGTTTTTCTCCAAACCGGGACACCTTCCCCACCACCAAGCGCGGATGGATACCACCCCACAATATTATTCGCCATTCATACGCAAACTTCTCAGTGGTTTGGGGTAAATGCAGTCCCATTTCATGCACGGCGCATTGTAATAAGACATTACTATTTACTAACTACTATTTGAAGTTTAACAACAGGTATATGAAATGACCGCGGATAAATCATATTTAGACAAATATAGACTACTCTATTATGGATGGAGAAGTTAAATATTTGTTTCTATAGGTGCTTGAACTTTTATTGTGATGTTTAGAGCTCTCGGTATCCAATTTAATTATGAGCTTGGTAGCCTACCGCTGTATCTTATCTCGTGAATGTTGGTTAACTACTGAGTTATTAGCTAGTATTATTACACAACCATATGACCTCTCAGGTGAGTTATTGTCCTGTCGTTAACAAAACCACACGTTTTCAGCATTCTAAAGTAGCCTATAGAATAACTTGCAGGAATACATACCTAATATTCCGTTTTGTTTTTCTAGTCACGTAAGAGAAAAAGTAGATTAATTGCAAGTTCGCAACACTTGCAATCGCTACAGATGCAAACTCAATGCAGCTGCACTATTTTGTTGTGCCTCCAGTCTCTGGAATGTGCGGAAGGACATTAGTTCGTAACACGACGGGGCATTTTTTCAGCGTGTGTGTGTTCTCCAAGGACGATACAAAGTAAACAATTCGCTTTTCCAGGACATTTTAGACAATTTACTTCTATGCAGCTGGAGTTATTTGTGTGGCATCACGCCGAAATGATTCGAGTCCAATTAAAACTAGTTTACTAATGTACTTGTTGGACTAGATTCGTCATTATTTTGGCTGCCCCGGAGCCCCCCTCCCTTCTGTTCCCTTGTTCCTAGTCTTTCATTGCTCTTGCGGTCAGCTAAAACGAGCGAGCTCAGCCTCTCCCTAGACTTGCACTCGCACAGTCATTTGTAGACGAGTGAAGACTTGTTCGTTGGTAGCAAATGAATGCTACAGTACCTGGTGCCAACCCAGAACACAAGAAAAACAGTTTTTATAATTTGATACACATGACTGATATGACTTTTTGTATTCTTCTTTTTAAACACCCATTAGCTTACCTGTCTACGCTGTACGTTTTTGACCCTCAAAAGTTAATCGTATTTACCTACATTTCTTTATTTTCAATATCCGGACTGTTTCAGTCAAATCAAGGGTGTACAATTTACAAACAGGTGTATTAACTATCCCAATCGTACAATTAAACTAAATAGGGTAAATGTAATTTGACACAGGATTACAAAAGCCACAATGGAACAACTTTATGGCTGTAATAAACTACAGAAGTTAATTCTGGCATCTGCTCGCGTACCTCCACCACCATCTAGCGGTCAACAACAAAACTATAAACATGGCGGCGACCATCAGGACGTTGTGTTGCACAGGTAAGGGGTTATTTGCTATAAGTAGCCGAATATAGCTACTGTTACTCGTGCTTATGGCTTTCTGCTATGTAAATACTCACCGATATCTCCATCTATATTTCTGACGGGATCTTAGGTTTCAGCAAGTTCATACTAGCCAAAGCGCTAGCTAACTAGCATTAGGTTAGGCTAGCTTTGGTAGCTAGCTCTCTAGTCTAGCTAACATTATGTGGATTCAATGACATCAATTATTGTTATTTTTACAGTTTTTCAACACTCCAGTCGGCACCTTTCCACGACTTGTTGTGTCCGAGGAGGGCTTAAATGGAGACTAGAGTAAGTTATAAAACACTTGGGTGGACGGTTTAGTAGGCTATTTAGCTAGACTGTACACAGTAATCGATGTGGTTTTTATTTGCAATTGTTGTCACCCCCAGGCATGGTTTAGCCCGTAGTGGATCAGAGTACGGCCCCCTAACAGATCTCCCTGACTGGTCCTTTGCTGGTAAATCTACAGACTAATAGTGTTTGTTTGTGCTTGGGATTGTTCAGTACAAGTTTGTCTTGTGTATTTGGCATGAATGTGACTCCTGACCCCAGTCTGTGTGTTCACCTATCCAGATGGCCGGCCTGCTCCTCCAATGAAAGGACAGTTGAGGAGAAAAGAAGAAAGAGAAACACTGACAGTAAGTTTGTACTTGTCATTTATTTGTATATTTTTATTACGACTCCATTGCCTTCTTATCCTTTTATCACTCTCTTTTTTCTTCAGAGACGTATTGTGGCCCTAGAAACAGAGGTTGATAAAGGGATGGACCAGTGGAAACAGAAGCAAGAATTGTCCAAAGAGATGGAGGTGCAGAAGAATTCCCTCCTGCTCAAACGTAAAGGAAACTCATTATTGAAGAAGAAATAATAAAGAGTTATTGGTGATGAAAAAAAAGAAAGCTTGTTTGCTCGTTATTTTCTGTGTATTGTACTTTGACATAATGGTACCACTAGAGTGCAGCGTTTTACCAGTTAATGTGGTCTGTCAGTCTCAGCCACCATTTTGTCTCATATTGCTTCGGGAATCAGGAAGGGTTTTAGAAGGTTATTCTATTCGGGCCAAGTGAGCCAAGAGAGGGGGTTACAAGACAGAAAAGTAATGATTCAAAGGTTATTTAGTGTATTTTATAAAAATTCCTGCAATGTCATTTTACTGTAATGACCAGACAGCCTCTTCGAAGTTCAATGGATGTGTGAAAAAGGGTTAATTTGTATGTCATAAGTCCAACTGTTGTAGTGTTGTGAAATAATTCAGCATGATTATAATTATACCACAAACACACAGGATTAGTGTGCAGAGAATGCCACTTCAGGCCTGTTGTCTGGAAAAATGATTAGGATGATCCTGTTGTGACAACTGCAGCGTTGAGCATGTCTGAGACGATCTCTACAGGTGTGGGTCTGGCTAAGCCACCACTGTCCTTACATTTTACATTTAGCAGACGCTCTTATCCAGAGCGACTTACAGTAAGTACATGGACATTCCCCCGAGGGAAGTAGGGTGAAGTGCCTTCCTAAGGACACAACGTCATTTGACACGGCCAGGAATCAAACCAGCAACCTTCTGATTACTAGCCAGATTCTCTAACCGCTTAGCCACCTGACTCCGTCCTTGCCTAAGTCCTTTTCATCTAAGGACCTCATGTAACACTTCATTTAAGTGAGCGTTTGGCTAACAGTTCAAGAGTGGCTTCAATAAAAACGGTCCACATTTGAGCTCAAAAGGTATGGGTTGCGCTTTTTTAAGAGGGTTCTCGATGAGAACACTGTAGAAAATAATCTACACAGTTTCATGAAAAGAAGAGAATAAGACTATTTACTTGACATTGTGCAGCTGCGTATTTTGTTAAGTCAGCTTTTAATTAATAGTAGCAATAGTAATTATGTGTGACTGACTTTTACCAGCAGCTTTTTTACCAAGTGAGGTAAGGTTGTTTCTCTCCTCTCCCTTTATTTCTTTCATCCTTCTCTAGCTTTCCCTCTCTCTCTTGCCGATCTCAGCAAAGCCCCACTGTAATTACAGAAGGTCTGCTTGCCGCTGAGTTGCAGATTCTTTTCGATGGAGACTTCCCCCCCTCTCTCTCTTTTCATGGGACTCTGGGCCAGACTGGACCAGAGGCTTGAAGTCAAATGTTTGCTTTGTCAAACACCAAACTAAGTTTTAACATGTGTTTATATGGGCGGCTTTGTGGGAGAATCAGACAGTTTAAAACAATTAAATTGCAAGGGAGACATGAAAAACCTTGGAACAGTGGCTTTCACACACCTCATAGTGCATAACCTTGACACTATTTTTTTCGTAACTTTGTTTATTGAGTTTTTCAAGAACATACAATTGTGTCATCAGAGAATTTGTAAAAAGTTTCCATTCCCTTTTATGAAAATAAGAGCCAAAACATTATCTTGAGACTCAGGAAGGTCACCTTCTCTTTGTGTTCAGCCCTTCCTTCATTCTGCATCCTCACTGTAGGTCTTACGCATTTCTCTTTGAGTCCCCTCCTCTCCCCTAGTTCCTGAGCCCCTCCCCTTCTTCTCCTTGTGTTGTTTTGGTTTCGTGAAATGAGAACCAGATGTTGCTTATTGTACAGAAGTCATCGAAGGGGAGGGAGGGGTATTGGGTAAGGTCAGTGTATCAGCATACACACTGAGGTACGAAGAAGGAAGGGATGAGAGGATAGAGGAGAAGATGGAAGGGTTCATCTTTCTGTCTGATGTGGCAGCGTTTCAGCTGAGTTGTTCCTGTAGACCCACAGGCCAGAGCTGAAGCAGGGTAGTTTCCTGCTGAATGTAACTGGGTCTGGGTTAAGGGGTTGGGCTGTGTTTGGGGTTGAGGGGGTGGGAGGTAGGGCTGGAGGGGTGTAGAGGGTCTGATTCAGCAAGTCCTCTGGATTGCCACATCCTGGCCAGGGTTTTCCTGTGTGTTCAGGGGCATCAGGGACATTTGTGTTACACTTAACTACTTTTGCTTTATAAACAAGCTGTATTCCACCATATTCTTCCTACCATATTCCTACCACTGTTAGCCTCACTTTCTCTGTCTCTCAATATCTTCTATATTTTTTTTATAAAAAAGGGATAAACAGACATTTAGTGTGGTGTCTTGTGCAATCTGTCTTTTCCCCCAGTTTTTTTCTCTGTAACACAAAAGACAGCAATATGGTATGTGTGTGTACAATGTGTGTGTTAATTACAGTAATCTCGAGCTACAGTAGAATGTGCAATAATGTAGGTTACACACACACACACACACACTACGGTTCAATTGCAAGCAGCTGTCTTGGCCACTTCCTGCCTGGCGTGCTGACTGGCTCTGGACCGGGCCGCCCATACAGACCCAGCCCAAACACAAACACAGCAGACAGAGAAAATAAAAAGGGTGAGCAAGAAAGAAAGAAAGTTTTGAAGAAATATGGCACCAATATGGCTGCCATTTCTCTCTCTCTCTCTTTGTCCTCCTCCATCTTTGACCGGCTTCACTCTTGTGCAGATGTACGCGGTCAGCTGGGCCGGCCCAGTGTATTCACTGGGCCGGCCCAGTGTATTCACTGGGCTCCCATCCGTTCATACCTCTTTTCCTTCTCTTCTTTTTCTGTCTTCATTCTTTGCTGAAATGGAAACTGGGACTGGGAGTGATTAATAGGGAGACGTTGTCATGCTGCCTTTATAAAAGATGCACTGAGACCAATCGCAATACCAGGTGACACAGGGATGGAGAGAGAGAGAGGGAGCGTGGGCCAGGAAAGGAGATGAACAGATGTGGGGATAGAGAGAAAGTAAATGGAAATACTCAAAGGAAATGTATACTGTCCCATACAAGTGAAGAAAAGAGTTTGGAGAAATGGAAGGGCTGGATATCACTCTAGACCTGCAAAAAGAACTACAAAACAAATTCAAAGATTGGTGTTGTATATTAGGTAAATGTATATAATGTATCGCCACTAACAAGAGATGTTAAAGTCAGATTTCAACTCACGCTTTGTTAAGGTTTTACTCGTGGCTCAGTAAGAGGAGGGCATGCAAGTAGTTAAAGGATGTCGAGCGAGGATGGGGGGACTGGGACGAGAGGAAGGAGCAGGGAAAGAGAGAAAACAGACCAGAGATACTTGTGGTGAAGGGAGGAGTGGTTTGAGTTAGAGACCTCGTAAAAAGAACAATTTTGCAGTGGGTGAGGAAATAAGGGTGAGGGGAGAGTGGGAGGAAGGGTTGTGGTAAGTTTAGGCTTCTTTTTTTGTCAGGAAACTTAAAAAAAACATTTAAATATTTAGAATCATTGCAACTTTACTAGACACTTATCCCTTTTGTTTTCTCTCTCTCTCTCTCTCTCTCTCTCTCTCTCTCTCTCTCTCTCTCTCTCTCTCTCTCTCTCTCTCTCTCTCTCTCTCTTACACACACACACACAGACACACACACAGTCTCCTTCTGGTCTTGATGGCAGCTCAGATGTTTCCAGAGTTCCAGATGGAGTTAACAGAGCCCAGTTGGAACCCTGCTCTCAGAAGAACGTGATCATTCCGTAATTCTTTCCACCTCTTTCCTGGACACATGACTGCAGCCATAATCCCAAACAACCATCTCTCCTCCCCCCCAGTCTTTTTTTTCACTCTTTCTCTGCATCCTTCCATTTTACTCAGAGATCACGGTCAGTCAACAATGAATTGTTGAAATTACCATAATCATATCATAGAATGCACAAAACCACGTTTTTGTCTTTGTCTTTACATTCCACGTCTTGAGTGATTGAGATGGTGCCAGTGTGTGTATGTCTGTGTGTGTTTCACAATGAAAACACTGACCAGTAACCATAAAACTAAAGTGTATGACACATTTTAGAAAATACGTTTATTCCATTTTATTTAATGAAATACAAAAAGTGAAAAACAGGCAAAACAATCAAATTCCCTTTTATTGATATTATGATTATTATAAATATAATTACCATTATCATTGTTATCACTAAACCAATTCTACTTCATTTTTTACTTGCGTAAGACAAGAAAACATTGAGCACCATCAAAAATCATTCATAAATAGTATTATTTGATTGTGTTTGATATGCCAAACAATAGGGGGAATAGAAACTGCTGTTTATCAAAAAGTACCCCCTCTCTGTGCAGACCAAATTCACCACACACTGACTGAACGCCAATGGTGGCCATTTTGTTAGTTGCCATGCGATGCCTCTGCCCAGCAGGGCTCGGTATGGCAATGCGTAATAATATAATTCACAACTACACTTAGGACAACAATAATAACAACAACCATAGTCATAATAAAAACAACAACAACATTGATAACGACGATAATGAAACATTACAAAAACAAAACACGATAAGACAACTGTGTTTGGTTGAAAAAATTGTACCAGGAAATCAAACATTTGGACAAGCAGCTCTGCTCTTAACATTTAATTAACTGTCTTGGTCTGACAGTTGGAAGATCATTTCATCCTTCCAACCACTACTCCGACTGCTCGTTTTAAGACGAGACCTCACACCAAGGGCCTGAGAGATGAAAGACGCGTGGTGAGCTGTGTACAGAGAAACTCACTAAGGAGGATAACAGCCCTTTTTTTAAAGGATATTAGACTATATATCACCGGCGGCCATCTTGATTGTGACCTGTGCCCGTCTTACTGTAACCCTGGACAACAGGGTGTATGACTGTCTACGCAACCCCATCACACCCCTAACCGTAATCTGACGGAGCTCTACTGATGTACCACACTTCTGTTAAGGGTTACAGGCTCCATGGAGACGTAGTTGTCTCAGGGGCAGAAGGGCGAGAACAAGGGGGGAAAGAGAGATATGCGTTGGAGGAGGAACAAAAAGGAATCAAAGTTCTAATCAGACAGCAGTTCAGCTGGAGTCGTCAAGTACAGGGTTAGGGTTAGCTGAGGAAGGAGGAAAAAGGAGGGAGGGAGGGAAGGAGCCATTTTGGTGGACTTATTGTTTACGTGTGTGTGTGTTTGCGTAGAGGGGATCTGTTCCAGTCAGAACACAGAGCAGTACATGTAAAAAGCTAACATACTAAATACACATGAGTCTTTCCTGATTCAGTCTCTTGTCATCCTGTTCTCTCTCTCTCTCTCTCTCTCTCTCTCTCTCTCTCTCTCTCTCTCTCTCTCTCCTGGTGGCATCTACACCCAACCACCACAACTCCAACTTCAAGCACCCTTTCTGTCTCCTTCTCCATTTCTCCCATCTTTCCTTCTTCCCTCCCTCCTTCATTTTCGCTCTTCATTAAGTGCTCTCTATCTCCCTCTGTGTCCATCTGTCTGTGAGTGCGTCTGCTGGACGCCTACACCTTGTCCAGTAGGGATCTCTGGCAGTACAGGAGGCGTCTAGGTGTGCCGTACTTCCTGAAGAACAACAACGCCCCCAGAGTGAGGACCACGAACACCAATAGGAGCAGAGGGATCACCACAGCCGCTGCGGTGGCCCCGCCCTCTCCTTCCTCCACTTCGATGATGATCACTTCCCCGTCTCTGCCCATAGGCTCCTCCCCCTCGCAGCCCATCCATTCGCTGAGGACAGACTTGGGGTAGCCTGACTCCACCTTCACGTATTGGTTGTTGAACTTCCAGTATTTGTTGGCTTTGTAGAAGTAGGTGTAGGCTGGGGTGGTATAAGGCGGAGGGATGGACAGAGAAGGTTAGAGTCAGACAAATATGTTGTAATAATATGTGGGGCATTTGCTAGAGTTACGGTATGTGTCTCTGGATATGTTAAGGTCACTCTCTCTCCTTCAAACACACACACACACACACACAAACACACACACACACAAACACACACACACACACACACAAACACACACACACAAACACACACACACACACACACACAAACACACACACACAAACACACCCATACACACACAAACACACACACACACACAAACACACACAAACACACACACACACACACACAAACACACAAACACACACACACACTTACATCCATCTTCGCTCATGATGGCAGCCTTGATGTTATCCGGAGCGCCCTTCCACACACTGATGGCTTTGGGGTACTCGGCATCCACGGTGCGTGTTTTCTCGTCGAAGCGGTAGTACCTGGCGACCAAACCAAGACGTCAGTCCAGGGGAAGCCCACTGGAGGCTGGTACATCAGTATCTAGTACATCTATATCTATATATCTGGTACATCTATATTTATGTATCTGGTACATCTTTATCTGGTACATCAGTATATAGTACTTCTGTATCAAGTACTTATGTATGTGACTTGTAAAGGTCACATACACACACACACAGACGCACACACGCAGCCGTACTTTGTTCCTCTGAAGAAGTAGGTTTGTCCCGTGGGAGTGTAGAAGAGAGCAGCGTCCATCCTGTCTTTGGGCAGCCCAGTCCCAAGCTCCTTCAGACTCTTTGGAGAGTCCTTCTCCATGGCCGACTCACTAAACACCCAGTACTTATCACCTGGAGAGAGGTCAGATAAATAATGGCAAGGTAGAGACTGGTTCACCAGCTAGTTGTGTCGGTCAGATTGTCGTTTGAGACGTACCCTTGAAGAAGACAAATTTCCCATCATCCCTCTCGTAGGCAGCATTGATGTTGGAGGGTAGTCCCTTCCAGAAGTGTCCAATGGGCATGGGGTAACCCTGCAGCACCTTGTTATTCCGTACACGCCACAGCCACTTATCCTGAGTAAACACACAGACACACACACACACATTTAGCAGACGCTCTTATCCAGAGCGACTTACATGGAGTACAGGGACATTCCCCCGAGGCAAGTAGGGTGAAGTGCAGTGCCCAAGGACACAATGTCATTTCGCACATCCGGGAATCGAACCGGCAACCTTCTGATTACTAGCCTGAGTCCCTAACCACTCAGCCATCTGACTCACAAACACACACACAGTGTCAGGGCATTCACTATGTAAATGTGCATGTGACCTTGTGCATGTGACCTTGTGTTGGTGTTGTGTGTACAACACTGACTCATGTCTTTTACCTTGAAGACAAACATCTCTCCCCTGAGGATTGCGATGGTGTCGAAGTGGCCCTCACAGATGTCGGGGCCTTGGGTGGGCGTATCAGGCTTGGAGGGCCTGGTGGGCCGGGGGGGAGGCGGGGGGGCCCCAGATTTTGTCCCTGGGGGAGAGAAAGACACCACATGTTGTTATGGAAACCGTCAATAACATGATCACATGTTTTGGATCCGCCAGTGCCATCACAGCATCTGTGGCTTTAGGAAAAGACAAACAAGATCTACGTTGGTGAAACTCAATGAGAGACACACAAGGCACATTCTCCTGTTCCTGTTCCTGTACTCCCATTGTTGGGGGGTTGATGTTGTCACCACATTCTAGGGACGTAACCACAACATCGCAGTGAGGTTGCTAGGGCAGTCAGTGTCACTGCCAGACAGTCTGAGGACGCTGATTGTGTGTTTACAAGGACGATGCTACAGGATTGGAGAGGGAGGAGCAGAGAGAGAAAGAGAGAGAGAGACAGAGAGAGGCCCACCATAGATGGCCTGGATCCCTCTGCGGTCGTCGTCCGGGAGCTGGAAGTTCTCCGTTTCCATCCACTGGTAGAAAGGCGCCATGATGGCCGAGGGGTCGTTAGAATGTTCCAGGCCCAGGGCGTGGCCCAGCTCATGGACTGCCACCAGGAACACATCATTACCTAGAGAGAAGGGGGGGGGGGGGGGGAGAGAGTGAGAAAGAGAGAGGAAGGTTCCAAGGGTTTACAAGGTGACTTACACTCAGGTCTAGACACACCCTCGTGGTACATTGTAATTCAGACTACAGAATTACAGCTTGCAAACATCCCAGGAAAAACACCTGAAAAAGTTAAGCTTTACTCTTTCTCCTCTTCATTTCCATATACACCTCTACTTTTCTGTATCTATTTCACCCTCTCTTTTCTTCTCGTCCCCGCTTCCTCCCCCCTTCTCTTACCCCCCTGGTCGACAGTGCCGGTGGTCCACGGCTCCGCCAGGTCGAAGTGTGTGTCGCCCCCTATGCCCTGGCCCGGGAAATACGCGTGCGCCAGGAAGCCGCCCTCGCCGTCGAAGGGGGTGCTATCGCCGTGGAAACCCTCGGCGAAGGAGAGCATGATGTCTGCGAACTTGTCGACCTTGTCCCTGATGTGGCTGTACGGGATCTCCCTGAAGGCCAGAGGGATGGCGCTCTCCCATACCTTGAAGGCCCTGCGGATGGCCTTGAAAGTGGCGTGCTCGCCCACCTTGGGGGAGTAGTTCTGTATGCTGGGGGGAGATGGAGGCCGGATGTTACAATGTGGTTCGGGATTATGGCTCACCTGTTTTTGATTCATGCACCTATTACTAAAGCCAAATCAGAACTTAAAGTTAAAGGAAGTCCATCTATGTTTCGTTTATTTTAAGCTAGGGTAGGATAGGCTAATAGGCTAGTTTAGGTAAAGAAAAGTACATTTAGGTTAGGCAAGGGTAGGTTAGTTTAAGTAAACATAGGTTAGGTTAGGCTAAGTGATGTTAGGTTAGGTTAGAATAGGCTAAGTTATGTTAGGTGAGAATAGGTTAGGCTAGGTTAGGCTAGGTTAGGTGAGAATAGGTTAGGCTAGGTTAGGTGAGAATAGGTTAAGCTAGGTTATGTTAGGTTAGAATAGGTTAAGATAGGTTATGTTAGGTAAGAATAGGTTAAGCTAGATTATGTTAGGTTAGAATAGGTTAAGATAGGTTATGTTAGGTTAGAATAGGTTAAGCTAGGTTAGGTTAGAATAGGTTAAGCTAGGTTATGTTAGGTTAGAATAGGTTAAGCTAGGTTATGTTATGTCAGAATAGGTTAGGCTAGGTTATGTTAGGTTAGAATAGGTTAAGCTAGGTTAGGTTAGAATAGGTTAAGCTAGGTTATGTTAGGTGAGAATAGGTTAAGCTAGGCTAGGCGTTGTGGTCTGACCTGAAGGTGACCTCGTTCTTTTCCCACTTCAGTCCCTGGACGACGTAGCGCTTCCTCCTCAGGTTGCTCTTCAGCTCCGGTCCAAACTTGTCTGGAACGCCGCAGCGTGGCCGACTCATCGCCCTGGCAACAGCACAAGAGGGGGGGAGGGGGGTTGTCAAAAACTGATATGTTTCTTGTTACTTCAAGTTAAGTTCCAAAAAAGACTTTTTTTCTAGGTACAGTACAAGCTTTGCTTTCAGTCTCGATATATTACTAGTCTAGTTAGAGTGTCTGGTTGTGACAGGAACTCTGAGACTAGCTACTCACTGTAGAGTGTTTGTGTCGATGGACCCGGTGACAGTGAGGCCATAGAAGCGCTGCATGGCAGAGATGGCCGTGATGATAGACTTTGGGGAGCGGATGGCTTGGGCCCGAATGTCCCCCGGAGGCAGGTAGCCATACTGCTGCAGCCACGCCTGGAGGGGGGGGGGACAGGTGACAGGGTTTAAGTACTGAGGCGTAAAGTACTGAGGCGCAAATTCCAAAGCAAATTCCTTGTCTGTGCAAACTTTCAGGGCGAATAAATCCCATTCTGATTCTGATTCTGTAAAAGACACACAGGGCCAAACACATTCTCATACACAGACACATGCAGACACACATCAAATCTGTGTCTGTCTCCCTGTTGCCTGTTCCTGTGTGGACTTCCCCACATCAATCAAACATACATAAATAACAGATGGCCAACCCCAGGCTTAGCTAGTCAATGGTTTATCAAACAGTCCACTCTGATAGAGGAGGACTGTGTAGAAGTAAACAGGACTTGTGTCTACCTGTTGTAAAAGCCATGGGTAGGTTTTTATTTGTCTACTTGCTGCTCTTGTTTGGATGTGTTTGTGTGGTGCGTAAGAATAAGACAGGGAGAGAGGGAAAGAGTATGTGTGGGTGTGTGCGTGCGTATGTGTGTGTGTGTGTGTGTGTGTGTGTGTGGACATGAGGGAGGCGTGGGGGGAGGAAACTCAGTCTACAGTATTTGCTTAAATTGATGCTCAGTTGACTTTGAACCAAAGCTGTGTTTTCCCCCGGAACACCAACACCCTCCCTTACAACAGCAAACCCACAGAGCCCTGCAAGAAAGGGAGACAGAGGGAGAGAGACATAGGGAGAGAGACTGAGGGAGAAAGACTGAACAAAAATGCAGAGCCCTGCAAGAAAGAGAGCCAGAGGGAGAGAGCCAGAGGGAGAGAGACAAAGGGAGAGAGACCTAATCATGAAAATAATTGTCTTACTGCGAGGGTTTTGGCTACGTAGCCTTTTGAATACACCCTCAGAACAGGCCGATCCCTGCAAGCGGCTGTGCTTAACTTGGGGGCATGAAAGGAAACTCTGAAAACTTTGTTGTGGGGTCGTAAGTAGAGCTCAAAGCCAAATAAAGCACGGGATCTAGTTTAAGATGATGTCATTTCAGTTGAGAACGACCCACAACTGTGTATTCCATGTGAGGAATATTACCCAAAACAGTATCTTCCAAAACACAGAAATATATTCTTGAGCATTATTTCTGAGTATTTCAGTAATACCCTGCACCCTCTTTTCTAGTCTGATGGATAAATACTGCTGGATCTAAAATTGTAGCAGTTGAAGGGGGTGCTATCGCCCTGGAAACCCTCGGCGAAGGAGAGCATGATGTCTGCGAACTTGTCGACCTTGTCCCTGATGTGGCTGTACGGGATCTCCCTGAAGGTCAGAGGGATGGCGCTCTCCCACACCTTGAAATGGATAAATACTGCTGGATCTAAAATTGTAGCAGTTGGCTCCACTCCAGACTGTAATATAACTGTTGTAAACCTGAGTGATTGCCAGTCTAAGCTTGTTTGACAATTTATTAATTTAGTTGGTTTCCTGGATCACAATGTCTTTATCCCCAAATCTGTGTGTGTGCGTGTGCGCGTGTTTGTGTGTGCGCGTGTTTGTGTGTACTCCTCAAAACAGCCAGCCAGAATGTCTCAATTTTTACCACAAATGAAGTCAGTGTAATTACACAGCATTCCATTAGAATCTTCCCATCCCAAACCTCTGTTCTTTCGCCATTGTTCCTTCTTTCCTCACCTCTCAATCACTCCTGTCTAAAACCCAGGTATCCAGGTATCCCCCTTCTAGAAACACCCTCCTGCTACGTGTGAGTTTGAATTTGGTTTTCCTGCCTCTTCAGTATGTACTAGAAGGTCATTTACGGTGTTAGGGCATATTTGGATTAAAAGAGCGAGTAAAAGAGAGGAGTGTAAAAGTGAAATACACCCTGATGTGTAGCTAGCTCCTGGGTACAGGTATTACCATATATACAGAAGGATACAAGAGAGCAGTGAGGGGAATAGAACGAGGCTCTGTTATGAGAGGTAACCCACTCTCTTTTCCTGCTCTCTCTCTCTCTCCCCCCCTTCTCTCTCCCCCCTCTCTCACTCTCCTTAACACACGGGTTAGGGTTGACCCTCGTATTAAACCCCATATGTCTTTGTCTGTCTCTGTTTACTTCTTCTCATATCTCACTTAACCCTTTTGTCCCCCACTCCCTCCCTCCCTCCCTCTCTCACTCCCTTTCCCACTCCTTCACTTCCCACTCCCCTCCACTCCTTCCATCCCTCTCTCTGGACTTTCTTCTCTGACTGCTCCTAGTGTGTGCAGTGGCTCCACAGTGGTGACCAGTCTGGCTCTGTAAAAACACTCTCCGCTCCGACGGACGAAAAGTCCCCCCCCCCCCCCCCCCCTTCGTCCCCCCACAACCATCAAGACCTCTCCTCTCTCCACCCAGGGGCCTCCCATCAACCCTGCAACCATGCCAGCAATCCCAGCATGCCCCTCACCTCTGGAACTCCCACAACTCCCAGTCAAAGGTTCTATTTAGTTCAGGTTCTACATGGCGTATATTGTCGTCAGGGCCTTGAGGTAACCTAGCTGCAAATCCATGTGTGGTCACAGGACTGAGTCCATGTGGAGGCAGTTTTTTTGTAAACAGAAGCATAGGCCTGGGCAGTGTGGCTTGGATGACGTGCAGTCTGAAGAAATGCATTAAAACAGAGGCAGACAGTACTACTGTTTCATCCTTTATGTACTCGATTTAGGAGAACAAATATCTACAATTAACCGTTTTTACTGTTTTTCTTCTCCTGGAACACATCCTTTTTTTTCTTGAATCAGGAAGTCGATGACAAGTAAGAGAGACAGAGATGACTTAAGTAACACAGCCCTCCAATCAAATGGCACCGCGGTGGCACTGCTGTTCATTCTCATGTGACACTGAGCCGCTCGCATCTCTAGAAGGTGTCTCCGTGGCATCGCTATACATGAAGTGTGGAGTTACGACAGCGTTGACCTTGCCAAACAAGCAACAGCCCTGACGCTGCTTGTAACAACACGTCTGCATTGACAAAGTGCTCGGTTAGTATCAGGCCTTCATCTCAGGCTCCACTGCTCAACCATGCATGCAGTCAGTGGTGCATGTGTCTGGCCTACACAGACAACCGCACTGCTCCACATGGGAAGGAATCCTGCATCTCTGCCAAGTGTTAAAGACACTGCAGATAAGTGGCGTTCAAAGAACCTTCCCAGTCTTTCGTAAAAGATCGGTCTTTTATAGTTGATCTGGTATGCTTCAGTCTGACAGCTCAAAGGGACCTTTTCGCCTTTAAAAAAGAGTTAGATTGAGAACAGTGAGAGGGTGAAGAAAAGGATGAAAGAAACGGAAGGAACCGCGCGAAATGGAACGCAGCGACATAAAAAAGACACGTGAAAAGTGAGAAAAAGCGGGGTGACAGACATTAAAACGAGAGCGGTAGAAAGAAGTGAACGCCGGGAGAGGAGAAAGCTTAATTTTAAATTGAGGGAGACAGACTGACTCAGTCGTTCCCCTCGGTCTGTGCCAACGGAAAAAACAGAGCATTCTGGTTGTGAGCGAGCGACTGGGTTTGAGGTTCTCAGCGCCTGCCTCGCGTGGCGGCGCCTCTGACCCAGTTCCTCTCAGACCAGACCTGCGCCGGCCTAGCAGGGGAGAAGCCTGCCTTCAGACACAACCAACGCGTCTCTTTATAGAGAATAGCTTCATGTGGAGGGTTCACACGGAGCAAAACACAGGGACACTGTGTAAGCACCAGAAATGCTGCACTCACTAACGTCGGGAGTAGCCAGGTAGGCCCTCTCGACACTGCAAGTCGAATTCAGTTGCTCTGCACGGCACAGTTGAAAGACTCAATCTGATGCTTGTCATCAAGGGCTAAAGGCCACAGGGCCAGCTGTGTGTGATCAGATAAACACACCCAATTCTCCTCAGAAGTCCATCAGTTTCCCATTTAGCAGATAGACAGACGATTATTCATCTGGACATTTCCACAGCACGCACTCGACCTTCATCCAGAGCTCTCCACATGCTTCAAGGGTACAACAACAACCAGAGTGCTCCAGGTATGGTGAACCTGACCCATATGGGCTCCTAAACCCTCCATGATCTCTTCCTCTGATCACCCAACACAAGGCTCCAGCTGGACTGTGTTATCCTGCTTCTGAAATGTCAAGGTCTTCAAACAAAAGTCAGAACCATCAGACTGTAGTTTTCATCATTGACAGGGTCTCTGAAAACTGTGTACGTTTGGTGTAGATCTATACTCGCTCATACCTGGTCAGTATGTAATGGTATGTTTGTGCGACAGTATAAAAGCTCCATACTAAGTCAACAACAGGAACGCAACGGAATCATTTTCTGGCACACATGCTTTAGCATTTCCCAACATAGCTGCAAACACTGGTGCTGTATGTAGAAACATTTACATTTACATTTAGTCATTTAGCGGACGCTCTTATCCAGAGCGACTTACAGTAAGTACAGGGACATTCCCCCGAGGCAAGTAGGGTTAAGTGCCTTGGCCAAGGACACAACGTCATTTTTCACAGCCGGGAATCGAACCTGCAAACTTCTGATTGCTAGCCCGATTCCCTAACCGCTCAGCCACCTGACAGAAACTTGCTCAAATCCATTAAGCATCTCCTTCAAGTTAACTATCCTGTTGCACGGTACACTGTGACTCTATCAAACACCGCTTTACCTAAAAACCAACCCCCCCGCCCCTCCGTTTCACTGTGTTATAGAACCTCATTAGGTGTCTTTGTGGGGGGGCAGTCTGACTGACAGTGTCTGGACTGACTCAAACACCGGCTGTTTGTGGTCACTGACTCAGAAGGGTCTGACTGGCTCTCTGCTTCCTGTCTCCCAAGACTGAGTCTCCACACTGTACAATTTTACTGAGATGAGAAGTGAAATAACCTTTACTAGAAAGGACAAAAAGGGGAAATACATGACAACTATTTTTTGGAAATATGAAAATGACCTAACAAGGGCCTGATGTATGGAAATACGTCAATATCAATAATTTACTGTATTGCACCATCCAACAAGGAACAAACCCCCCTCTGCAGTCAGACAGTCTCTGGCCTGTAGATCAGGCCACTGCATGACTACTGGCCATGTGTGCCGTTCACAGGTTTGAGTGGAGCATCGTGATCTGAAATACGTAGACAATACATTTATCAGACGCTCTTATCCAGAGCGAATTAAAGTAAGTACAGGGACATTCCCCAGAGGCAAGTAGGGTGAAGTGCCTTGCCCACGGACACAACGTCATTTTTCACGGCCAGGAATTGAACCGGCAACCTTCTGATTTATAGCCCGATTCCCTAACCGCTCAGCCATCTGACTCTCTGACAATAGTTGTAAAATCACAGAAGATTAGAGGCGCCAGTCAGCCATGGACCTAATCATTTGGAGGTGGCAAAATAAGCTTGTTCAGGTCGGCACTTTATTGCATTCTCAGTTTCAACACGCGATGCCTCTGGCCCAAACGGAGCCTTCATGTCCAGTATGCTGAAACACAAAACAACTTCCTCCCCCGCCTGCCTCTCTCTCTCTGTCTCTCTTTCTCCCTCCCTTTCTCTCTCTGTCTCTCTTTCTCCCTCCCTTTCTCTCTCTGTCTCTCTCTGGGTCTCTCTGTCTCTCTACACAGGACAGATGAAAATCATTACACTTCCCCCCCCCCCACCCCCCTCCCCTGCCTTCCATATCCTCACCTCCCCCAGTTAGTCTGAACAAAGCAGCTGAGTTGAGTTTTCAAACATGTGTAATGCCCCCCATCCCAGACCACAATATTAGAGTCATGACATTTTTCTGACTACACTTCTGTCTCTTTGTTCCTTGGCTTTTGATGAGATGGTTTCTGGTTTGACCCACTGATGTGGTTTTGACTGTCAACGCTATGAACAAAATATCACACACAAAAGAAGAGAAATATAAAACAGTGCATGTTACTGGATGACTGACATTATGGACTGGATTACAAAAAAAAAATATTTCTCAAGTGCCCCTTATACATTTAGATTATAGGGTTTGTAGAATATTCTTATGCTCGATTCTAAAATGGATAGATGTACAACGGTAACACCACATTGTTATTTGCTTCCAATCACTTTGTCATAACAATAATGTAAATGTAAAATGCTTGATTGGGCGAATAAGACCTATAGTATATAATGCAATCCAATATTTATTTCTTACCTCTGCTCTGATTTCTTTTTCCGATGAGGCAGCACCAAAAAACAGATAGCAGGCCAGCGATAGTAGCTGGATTAACTTTTCAAGCCGGGGTAACATTCCTCAATCTTAAAATTAACCACAGAAACACTACAAAACGTATTATTGTGGCTTCCAGTCGTTCTGGTCACAACATTCAAGAAAGATGCAGTTAATCCTTTAGGATACTATAAAACGCAAAATAATTTGCTTGGAACTTTGGTATTTGTCCTCAGTGCCTCTTTTTGCAGTTGCTTTTATGCGCAACAAATCCTTTGTGATAGCCTGCAACACAAATAAACAGGGACTCAATCTGCAGTGTTCATATGTTCAATGTTCAAAATCCGTTAAATCTCAGCTCGTCATATTTCTCCTTTGTCACCTCGAGCGCTTCCCTGTCTTCACTATTTTGACATCAGTAGGCTATCTTGTGGACGTGGTCAATCTTCAGCGCTAGTGGAGTTGGCTGGAGAGTAGGCGAGGCAAAAATAAGTTTTTAAGTTCCACCCTCCACCAGATGTGACGCCTGACTTTCAGAACAGATGTGTCTAAGCATAACGTTAATTCAATAAATTCCTTGACAAATAACTAGACAATTACGGACAGAGTCTGAGAATGTTTTTCGACTAACGCAGTTTTAGATTACTTTAGGAAAGATTGTGTCCTTTGGACTCAATGAGAGATTGTAAGAGGTCAGTCACATTAGTGCCCATGCTTATTAATATAACAATTAAACACATGAATTCCAAGAACGAAAATGAAGGCTACGTTATCATGTGCAAGGTTTCCCGAAGCCTTCAGGTTACAAGCATGTCAAGTGGTCCACTTCATCAACGAGCAGGTTCAGCAATTTTTTGTTTGGTGATAAGCCTACTCAGAACCTTTGCGGACACCTGGCGGTTAATGCTCAAAGTACACCTTCAATTTCCCGGTAACGTGAATAAGACATTGAAAATCTAAGCAACGTTACGTCAAGCGAGAGGGAAATCCTCCAAAATTCTGAATGAAGAGAATCAAACTTTTCGAGGATGAAGCAGAGATGTATAATATAGCAAAAGAGTTAGCAAAGTGACAAGCTTGGTAGTTTCACAGTTTGTCCTACCCCTTTCCTGTCATTCGGTAAACAATACGGAAGCCACACTGAAGTCTGATGTCAACATAAATACGGCAGAAGGGTAGGCTTTCAATGTCGTTATTTTAATCATGTCCAGTTAAATTTGTGATTGTGTATTTTTGTATACAGCTCAGTTCTTAGAATTATGATTACATTCATTTCGAATGTCACGGTCGGGAAAACGTGACGGAACGAAAAGAGTGAGCTCAGTTAGCAACAGCAGTAGCCAGCTAGCTACTACTAGCTAGATAGCTACATATCGAAAGTTTGCGGGGGCGATGGTCGAAACGAAAGGCCTAGTATTAACTAGAAGTAAAAGAGATTAGGGCAGCTAGCTAAAGTACTTTGTCTAGATCCTTCGTGTTTGAGTATTTAGCTGGTGGTATAGCGAAGCGAACGGTGAAAGCAAAAGCTGTAAGAACGTTATCCTTAACAATCACAATGTGTTCTTTCTCGTACTGTATTCAGACAACTCCAACCTTTGAGACACGGATTGTTGTTGAATGATTTCATAATTCCTACTGTAGTATAATAGGCTAGAACCGTCGCGCAAAACGTTATTACTGTATGTTGTGGACTGTATTGTCAACACGCCCATGTTTTAGCAACTATTTCTGTGTTATTTCCCCTTAGGTGAAGTCTTCCTGATCAGTACCACGATGGCACCGTTCTTCAGTGTGAACTGAGCGATGTAGACCAAGGAGTCTTTTTTCCCTACGCTGTTTTAATTTCTTTTACATTTTATTTTCATGAGCCCTCACTTTTTAAAGGACAACCGTCATCAGAATGACTATCTCATACAATATTTGCGTGTACCTTTTGTTCATAACAGGTCAGTAAATGTCCAACAAGCAGTACAACCCTTTGCATTGAAAATGTGTTGAATTTGAGAAACCCACAATTTCGTTTACATCCCATTGACATGCCAGCGTTTTGGTGACACAACTAGCTATGGGGAAGCAGTTAGGGGTCAGTCACGTGTCTGAGGACTATTTTGTACAAAGTGAGGGTACTGATGAGGGTATATTTGCAGCTTGTAATATTATTTTTTTCCTTCTTCCCATGGACTTACAGCCTACTGCAGTCCGGAGCTGACCACGAGTTCAGGTGAGGCGAGACGTATTTTTACTGGTCAGGGTGGGGGGGGAGTCTTCACTTCCTACTTTCAGACACGTCCTTCTACCGAATAGGCTTATGAAGTTACGTTGTTCTGTTTTTAGTTCCTTATCTTAAAGTCAGGGTGGGGTTGTGTACCTGTACCATTCCAACCTAACAGTGTCATTACATAACATGCTCCTTGGCTTTGGAACAGACGAAAGCCCTTAGAAACCCAGTGGAACGTTCCATTCTATTCTTCCTTCCGCGTTCTAGCTCGCTGTGGACGGTCTCCCATCGTTCTGGAAGCCAGGCGGGGAGAGATCCAAAGTTCCGCCCGCCACAGCTGGTTGTTCCACTCCTTTGACTGTACCTGGCAGATCCAGTCGAGAGAAGGAGAACCTGTTGTCATCAGGTTAGTTGAATAAAGCGATCCCACTTAGTTTGGTGAAGGAATTTGTCCTGTGTCATGGGGGCTAAACAAACATACTCAATAGTTTACTAAAGGGAGCATTGTGTACTATCACTTCCTAAGCTACAGTCATTCATCCTGTGTTTGAATTCATTGCAGTTTAACAGTCTAAGCTATTGGAATCAACTACAATCCACTGTCCAATTCCATTCTCAGTTTCTCCCAGTTCTCGGCACACTGTAAGAAGGAATGGGTGTCTCTGACGTCAGAGAACACAGACCCCGTCAGTCTCTGTGGGTCCAAGCTGCCCTCACCGATGGTGTTCCCCGGGGGAAACGTCAACGTGACGCATCACTTCCTGCCTCACTTTTACCCTGTTTCTACATTTCACCTGGCTTACACCAGAGGTAGGCTGTTGATGATGCAGCCGGATCACTTTCTATTGGAGAATGTCCCAGAATACAGTGCGGATTGATGTCATCTTTCTCTCTCATCCCATTCTTTGTCTCCCTTATCTATCGCTCCGACTCTTTACCCATCTTTCCATCCATTGTCTTTCTCACTCTCGCCTTGCTACCTCTCTCATTTCTAATTCTCTCGATCTCCCTCCGCCTCCCCCTGTCCCGTCATCCCTCCCTAGACTCGGGCGCCTGTCCCGTGACCGACTTCGAGTGCCTGGGGGGTCACTGCCTGCCCCTGTCCTGGCGCTGCAACGGCCAGGTGGAGTGTCTGGGCGAGGGCCTGGGCACGGACGAGCAGGGCTGCGAGGACGAGGCGCGGCTCCTGGAGCGCATGCTCCAGGGCACCACGCCGGGCCCCGCCCCCGCCGCCCAGCTTCTCCCCGAGAGCAGCTCCGACCAGGCGGAGGGCGACGGGAGCAGCCAGGCGGAGAGGGAGAGCGGGTGGGTGCTGAGAGGGGTGGACGAGCCGCCCCAGCTTCTCCCCCCTTCTCGTAAACTCTCCCGGATCACGCCCACGCCCGTGGACTGGCCCTGCGGGGGCCTCCTGCAGACCTTCTACGGGACGTTCTCCCCCCCCGTCATCCGTGGCCCCTCGCTGTACTGTGTGTGGACGCTAGACCCCCAGGACTCCCGGCCCCTCAGGCTGGACCTGCAGCAGCTGGAGCTGGGTCCTGGGGACACCGTCACCATCACCAACAGGCAGCAGGGCACGGGGGAGCAGGTGAAATTCGTAAGTTTTTATTGGGTGTGATCGATGTAATCTGTCTCTCTCTCGCTCCGTCTCTTTATCCATCTTTCCTCCCAAACATTCCTCGTCTTTCTCTCACTCTAAGCTATTGGAAGGCATGAAGGGACTGTTTTAAAAACACAGCACGGGGTTTAGGGAGCAGAGTGAAAGAGCGCTTCGCTCGGGCTGTGTTTATTCCGACCAGGCGACGTCGCTGACCTCCTTTCCCTCTGCTCCCTCTCCGCCAGATCACCAGCGTCTCCAACTACAAGTCGGTCCTGGTGGAGTCCCACACCGGCCTCCTCTCCCTCATCTACCACACCCTGCCCGGCTCCGAGGGCAGAGGCTTCAACGCCACCTACCGGGTGGGCGGCTACTGCCCCCCCTGGGAGGGGCGCTGCGGGGGGCCGGCCGGGGGCTGCTACCTCCAGGAGCAGCGCTGCGACGGCCACTGGGACTGCCCCGAGACGGGCAAGGACGAGCAGGGCTGCAGAGGCTGCCCCCGGGACCAGTTCGCCTGCGGGGGCGCGGGGCAGAGGGCGGCGGTGCCGGGGCATTTCGTGGGCCGCCCCGTGTGTTTCCCGGCCAAGGAGAGGTGTAACTACCAGCTGTACTGCGCCGACGGCAGCGACGAGAGGGACTGCACCATCTGCCAGCCGGGGACCTTCCACTGCGACAGCGACAAGTAGGCATGCATGTAGAGATCTGGTGTTGCCTTTAAACACATGTGTATTGGTGTCTCAGTCGGCATGTATATGACTAAATTCACAGGAAATGGTAGCAGGGAGGGTATGTTAGCGCACCTGTGAAACAGTTACGCAGCGCTCAGCTAGTTCTCCTGCGTGTGCCCCAGGTGCGTGTTCGAGAGCTGGCGCTGCGACGGCCAGGTGGACTGCAAGGACGGCACGGACGAGCTGAACTGCACCTCCATGCTGCCCCGCAAGGTCATCACCGCGGCGACGGTGGGCAGCCTGGTGTGCGGCCTGCTCCTGGTCATCGCCATGGGCTGCACCTGCAAGCTGTATTCGCTACGCACCCGGGAATACAGGTCAGCGCTTTCCTCGACCCAGACGCGGCTCATCGCTTTTGATCTATTTTTCTCAGCCGAGGGCCTTGTTTATCTCTTACGGGTCTTTTGAAATGTTTTTCTAATATCCTTGTTTTTCCTGCAGCATGTTTGCTCCAATCAGCCGCCAAGAGGCGGAGCTTATCCAGCAGCAGGCCCCGCCCTCCTATGGTCAGCTGATTGCCCAGGGGATCATACCTCCAGTGGAGGACTTCCCCACTGAGAACCCCAACGAGGTGAGAGAAGCACCACTGAAGAACGCAATAGGGACATTGAAAACATCCACTTTGTTTACAGGTGGATGTTACCTGTTAAAGTAAAGTGTATAAATCAGCGCTCAGTCAAAATTTGTCTTTATTCCGGCAGTCCAGATATTTCTCTCCCAGGTCACTTCACAGGAGAATATAATTACTATTAATTCATGAAGTTTCAGCAGGTATCCAGTCTCCTCAGTAAACTCAGACCCCTCCGTTAGGTCCCTCCACCCCCTCCTACCAGAGTCAAGGTGGCTGCAGATAAGGCAGGTCAGGCGGCCTGAATGAGCTGATTATCTGGCCTGTGAGACAGCAGGGCCAGGAGCCTGGTGGTGGTGGAGGTAGATAGAGTTACCCAGGCCTCACAATGGAGAACCTCTATAAGCAGCTTTATAGTTTGGTGCAGACAGCTGAAGGGGGGGGGGGGATTAACAGTCTCAGACAAAGCAGGCTCTGTCTGGCTAACTGTACTGTTCATATAGTAGTTCACCCTGGCTAGGAAGAGTCTTTTGCTCGTCTTAAGAGTTGTTTAGTAAGGATTCGTGGTTTTGTTGTGATCCTGCCTATCATTCTTTGAAATGGGGACTGTGAGTAACTTTGTTACTGTGGTTTTGTTCCCCCATCTCTGTTCTTTCTGTTATACTTCTCTTCTTCTCAGTCCTCTTCTCTCTCTCTGAGAGGCATCCTTCAGCTGCTCAGGCAGGATGCCGGCAGCTCCCCTCGTCGCAGACGCCGGCCCCGATTCATCCGCAGGGCTGTCCGTCGCATGAGGAGGTGGGGCCTCATTCCCCGACCCGCCTCCCGGCCCGCTCAGACGTCAGCCTCTGCCGCACAGCAGACCGACGCCCCGCCCACCAGTCCGGAAACGCGTCAGTCAAGTCCCACAACCTGCTCATTGGCCGTGGAGGCTGTCAATCAGCCAGTGCCCCAGAAACTAGGGTTGCTGACACAGACAGAGCAGCAGCCGACCCTACCGCCTCCGCCACCTGCCCCTCTATCACTACCTCCAGCCCCCCCGGTGTCCCCCAGCCATGCGACCCCCCCAGTGGCAATCCCCCCCAGCAGTCCCTCTCTGGCCTCGCTCTTCCATTCCCTGGGCCTCAACCTGTCTCTCTTCCGGCCCTCCCCTTCCTCCTCGCTCACCTCGCTCCCTCTGTCCGCGTCCCCCTCTTTCTCTTCCTCCTCGTCGGATGACGAGGTGCTGCTCATCCCCCTCTCTGAAGACGTCGCCTCCGAGGACGACGTTCCCATGCTCACCTGAGGCCCCTCCCCCCCCCCTCGCGTCCTCCCCCTGTACTCCTCAGAAACACTCCTTCCTAAACTAGAACTCAAGCACAGGTAGGCAGGGCCTGGTTCAGGTCTCTCTGTGCTTGTCCCGTGCCTTCTTAAATTGAATCGCGTTGGATTTGGCGACTAAGGAATCAAGTATGTAATGATTATATGTTATTGGGTGGGAAACCACCTTGAGAAAGTGTGTGTGTGTGTGTGCTTGAGTGTGTATCTATGATGGTGTGGGGGGTGGGAGGGTTGGTGTGGCGGGGGGGGACGGATGGACGAGTCTATTTGAATGTGTACATAATACCCAAAAGTGGTGTGTGGAGGAGGTTAACTTTGCACAGAGAATCTTACCCATCCTTTTAATGTACGCTATTGTCATTCTGGGGGATAAAAACTTTTATTCTGCATTATGTGTGAGTGCATGTGCAGTTTAGTATTTTTAAAAGGTTTGTAGAAAGCAGTGTCGACCTTCTACGGTTGGGGTCACACACTGCTTACCTGTGCCACTGGTTTGATAGTAAAGAAATATTATAGTCCCCGATTTCAGTGCCTTTTAGAAGTGTGTCCTGTAGATGTCTTGAAACCTGAATGATTGCACACACTGTCACACGCACACGGACACACTGTCACACACACACACACACACAGGCACACCTATATCCCACAATCAATGGCTTTATATCTGACAATGCATGTTATTTCTGCAAGCTGGCAATAATATGTGGGGACCTTCCTTTTTGTGTATGATGACGGTGTAACGATTTGTGTGTTTGTTTTTAGCGTGCGCGTCCTCGATAGTGGGGCAGCGCACAGAGCATCCACGAGTGTGTAAATAATGTACGTCTCCACACAAATTGTGACGTTCGACTGACGACAATCTCCTCATGTGGGACCTGTCTGACTCAGAGCAGTCTATATAAGAGTGCAACCAATGACATTAGTTTCGTAATACTTCCGTGAAATCTCATTGGACAATCCAACTCTGCCTGGTAACAAATCCTACACCAAAAGACACAGAATTGTTGTTACAGCTCTTTGTATAGATGGCTCTGGGGAAGTTCACTCGGTATGTGTGAACGTGAGTGGCTTTTTGAGAGTTCACCACGGTCACACAAACATCAACTTAAACATCACCCCCACGTGAAAGTTACATTTTATGCTTTTGACACAATGGAAAATGAAGCGTGTGGTATTTTGTCTATCATATCCTATTTTCTTTGCTTTTATTCAGAAAATGACTTGCTTTTTTTGTTGTTTTTAAATTCTTCAGTTGACTTGGTTGTTATTGAATGTATTAAAGTAAAAATGGACAGCTTGGATGGTATGTTTTAAACTTAAAATGTAATGAATTGAAGAGTGATATTATTAGGGTCTATTTCACTGTACATACAGTTGTGGCTGAGATTAAACAATTTGCACTTTTACTTTTGTTCTGTGACTTCATTGCGTGTGTGTGTTTGTATTGTTTGTGTGTGTTGGGGTGGATGTAAGAGCGTCAGACAAGGTGCTGTAAATTACAAAGCTATAGAAAAGGGGACGACTACAAGTACATTGTGCTCTGTCTTCAGGAAATCCATCACCCAAATGCGATGTCACTCCGGACAAAGGACGTGAACACTACAAGGTCAATTAAACGCAGAGCGCTGCGGACGCTAAAAGCAACGCACATACATAGAATTGAGCACAACGGGGTTTTCAAAAAGTGGAGTGAGTGAAAGCACTATGGTGAAGTAGATGTGATGAACGTAAAAATTGTCCAGATTACGTCGACTCAGATGGATGTTTAGGAGCTTGAGATGCCACGTTTTGAGCGCGAGGCTGACTACAAGAGCAGGTGAATCTGACAGCGACATATTATGATTCTCAATCAGTTGGTTCACTTTCCTCTGTGTGGAGTTTAGTAGAATGGAAACAATTAACCTAAATTAATTATAATCTTATATATCCTTTAACATTCATTATTATTATTTTAAACCGCTCGAGTTCCTGCTCTCTTACTTTAAATACCGTCCCGATCAGACTTATTAAAATGTTAGTTATCACGTCACCTTCACAAATACATTTTATAATCGGCCACCGAGGTCTTCTGAAATTTCTGCCATTTTGCATGCGTTGTCTATACACGACAGCATTCCTCCACAAATTAATCCACCACTTTTTCTTCTTTCCAACAGACATGGCGTATATTAAAGGGCTATAATCATGGTTTCCCCTCCCTGCGTGAGACCACTCTGGGTGTGGGTAATGGTGGTGGTCTGGGCCCCGGGGGCCCTGGGGAAGTGCATCTTTGATGAGGTCCAGTCTTCAGTCAGTGTGGTAACCACCACACCCACTCATCAAGAGAAGCTTCGCCACAAGACTATCCTTACCAACAGTTCCATCTCCAGCCAACTACACATACACTCCAACAGGTCCAAGGACCCAACTCAGCCCAGTTCCAATCGCTCTGCACAGCTGGCGTTATCACCAACTGCCCAATCAGGACAAAGAGAGACGAGGAAGCTGAGAGAGCTGGCCCCGCCCCGTGACCCCACTCGGCAGCCAATCAGGATCCAGACCTGGGTTCCGAGAGAGAGCCCTGTCCTATCCCAGGCTGAGAGAGAGAGGCTGGATTCAGCCGTGAGGGAGGCTGTGCTCATCGTGTCCAGCTTGCTGTCAGGTAGAAGTGACAAGTTTCTCCCTCTGTGTGTTGTGGTTTTGACTGGATCTAACAGCACAGGCCTTTGAGACTGTATGTACATTAATAACAACAAGTAATACTACACGTATCAATAAGATTGGTCATTTGTATATGTTATTTTGTAAAACACTTCAGTGTGTTGTTGAGAGTATTGTTGTGAAATATCTATCTCCACAGTGGACCGCATCCCTGGTGGTTTGTGGCTCAGCAGGGACATCAACAAGTACTGCCGGTTTACCTGGAGGAACACCAGTGCTGCAAACTACAACAGGTGTGTCACTGCCGGCATGGATACACCAGTGTATCCATGCCGCTTGACCTCTTGACCTGGCCAGCCTTCATCATACTGTTCTCTTCTTGATTCTCGTGATTTCACCCAATCAAAACTCTCGATCCTCTTCGCAGGTGTGGCAGGGCTAATAAGAACTACAGGATGGAGACCTGTCTAGATGTTGTTGTGAGTAATGGAAGTGACTCCTCTTAACTATTTCATTTTCATGAGAGACTGTTCATCAAGGTTCACACTACCTCATCTTACCGTTCTTGATTGACAGATCCCAGATGACCATCTTAGTGGCTGTGATGTTTACCCGGAGCCTAATTCACCAACCAAGACAGTGCTGAGGCCCGAGGGGGCGGGACTTCCTGACACTGACTTCCTGCTTTATGTCCACACACAGAGCACGGACAAGTGCAGGGCAGAGGTCAGGGGTTACAGAATCATCAGTTATCTCATATGAAGTTCTATTATCAGTTATATAATCACCTTTACCAAATCATATGATTTGGACAGCCTCAATGTAGCCTCCTAAAACTACAACATTCTCAATATCATCAGAATGAGCTCTTGAGGGACAGTTTAGTTTACGTGTTTTAAACTAAATCTTCCTATTTTTTTCCTCCCTCCCTGTGTGTGCAGCCCAGTGTGCTGGCCTATGCAGTGCACTGCCAGACAGGCCCTCTGGGGAGGCCTCTGGCTGGGGTGATGGTCATCTGTAGAGACAGGCTGACTGGACACTCTTACAGCCACCAAGGAACTGTGCAGGTGAGGAGTGTGTGTGGCCTTGTGTGTGTGTGTGTGTGTTCGTGTGTAGATGGATTGCTAGATGGCTGATGTACTCCTCTCAATAGCATATTAGTCTTGCACTTTTTGAGGTTCATGTTGTTTAATTGTAACTTGTTTAACTACATGCTCTTATGGTTCTTCCCTTTGGCACTTATTTGTTTTTTCACAATGTATGCTTCATGTTTTGGCTACCCGCAATGTTTGGGGCTATCTCGTTGTTATGATCAGTGACCTATGCACTTTTGTAAAGCTCTCTCTTGGAAGTCGCTTTGGATAAAAGCATCTGCTAAATGAATACATGTAAATGTAAATAGTAAGGACAGGCTGTGCCTAGGTTGCAAGTTCTACTAGAGAAGGGCTTCTGCTCTCTCTTTTTCCTTCTCTCTCTCTCTCTCTCTCTCTCTCTCTCTCTCTCTCTCTCTCTCTCTCTCTCTCTCTCTCTCTCTCTCTCTCTCTCTCTCTCTCTCTCTCTCTCTCTCTTAGTCTCTCTGTTTCTCCCCTCTGTCAGACAGTGATCCACGAGCTGTTCCACAGCCTGGGGTTCTCGAAGCAGCTGTTCAGCAGCTGGACAGACTGTTCCTCCCCCCCCTGTTCCCCCCGGGGTCAGGTGACCTACGCAGACGGGACAGGCCAGGTCAGGATCTACACCCATTCCATCATCAGAGCCCTGCAGAAGCACCTGAGGTCCACTGACCCAGAGCTGGGGGGACCTCTGGAGAACCAGGTACTGACCTACACCCGGCCACGCCTTCCATACACACACCTATATTCAATACATCGTTCACCGCATGCATATTAGTTATTACATTTTAATTGTAGGGGTGAATTGTTTACATAAACCTCACACACACCAGGTATTACTCTCCTGTTTTGCCTTCCCATCCCTTCGCGCTCTCTCTTTCCTTCTCCTTCCTTCCTTCTGTATCTCTCTCTCCCTCTCTCTCCCCCCCCCCCCCTTCTCTCTTGTTCCCTCCATTAGGATGCAGGTCCAGGTGGTCTGTCTTCTCACTGGGAGTCCCGTGTCCTCCAGGGATCCATCATGGCTTCGTCTCTGGGGGACTCCACTGTGGTCCGGGTCGACCCCGTCACCCTGGCTGCTCTGCAGGACACGGGCTGGTACTCTGCCAACCTCAGCAGAGCACAGAGCCTGGTCTGGGGACAAGGTGGGGGAACCGACCTGCGTGTGTGATTTGTTGCAGTGTTTTTATGTGTGTACTGTGTATCGGTGTTGTCTCTGTGGTGTGTAAAAGGGAGTCAGGTGGCTGAGCGGTTAGGGAATCGGGATAGTAATCAGAAGGTTGCCGGTTCGATTCCCTGCATTGCCAAATGACGTTGTGTCCTTGGGCAAGGCACTTCACCCTACTTGCCTCAGGGAGAATGTCCCTGTACTTACTGTAAGTCGCTCTGGATAAGAGCGTCTGCTAAATGACTAAATGTAAATGTAATGTAAAAGTGTGTGTTTTCTCTGGGACATGTTAGGTGAAGGAGCCATGTTTGGGTCCCTGTCCACGTGCCATGATAATTCCTCCTCTTTCTTCTGCTCTGGGAGGTACTATTGTTTTATATGAGTGACACACACACACATTCAAACTGTTATTCTGTTGTCTCAATCACCCAGATACACTGGGAATGATTATTGTATCTCTCTCCATCTCCATGCCAGTGGATTAGGGTGTCATTACCTTCACTTCCACAAGGGGAAGTGCCAGACTGACCAATACCTGGATGGTTGCCGCGTTTACAAACCTCTGACAAATGGAGTGAGTTAAAACTGCAAACCTTTTTACTGTAAACCTGCATTTACACTTCCTAACCCTCTCTCCTTCCCTGTCCATCCTTCATGACTCTCTGTTTCTCTGTTTCCTCCTCAGAGCGAGTGCTGGATAGAAGAGAACGAGAGAGTGATGGGAGAAGAGGACTGGGCTGGAGAGGTGTATCGTTCAGACAGCCGGTGTTTCTTCTCCAATCTGAGCAGAGAGGTCAGTGTGTGTGTGTGTGTGTGTTCATATGTGTGTGTGTGTGTGTATCTCTAAATATGTTCCTTTTTCTATTGCCACTGTTGACAGATGTTTTACACATTGCATTTAAAAGCAAATAACTTGAAAAATAACTTGTCTTTCTATCTCTCTTTCCCTTCCTCTTCCAGAACACGTCCCTTCCTGTCGGTGACTCCACCGTGGGCCGCTGCTACAGACACAGGTGTGCTGGACTGAACACATTTCAGGTCCAGGTGTCCGGGGCCGGCTGGATGGACTGTCCAGCAGGGGGCGCCAGTAAGGTGATTATGAACCACTGTCATTCCTCCTCCTACACTATTAAATATTGTTATTCCTTAACATAGGAAACCATAATTTAGCTGTTTGACCTAGATAATTGTCCTCTTTGTTCCTGCAGATACCAGGTTACCAGGGTTTAGTGTTCTGTCCTGAAGGGAGGTTGTGTCAGTATTCTGACCACATCCCAGTCGCTACAGCTGACCCCTCCTCAGACCGGGTGTCCAATGGCAGGTCAGTCTCAATATGAACTTTTAAATCCTGTCAATCTATACTTGCTACATTTTAGTATTGTATTAAGTGTGATTCCAGTGTCAGATGCCCACATGCACATGTACTTAAGAGGTATAATTTGTTTGTGAGTGACAAATAATACTCAGATGAGGACTGAATTACGTTAACAGTTCATCCCATATTTTTATAAAAGGACAACCATGGTTTTTATCACCAACGCACAGTTCTATTTAGATATGTCACATGAAGTTGAATTTATATTGTGCCAGTAAACAGGTTGCAGTAACCTATTTACAACATGAGGCAAGGATCACAACTGATGAATGCAGTTAATAAAGTAGTCAGAGAGCAATGAGGAACTGTTTACTTAAAGTTGTTTAACTGGAAACCCAGGCAAGGGCGTTGCACTTCTAGTAACCCTAAACATCATGAAGAATTTCATAAGTGCACAAAGAAATTCTCCAAATGCATGTGCATAATAATGTATTTTAAGCCTTTCGATGGATATTCCTACACTTTACATTGATTAAATATTGTATTTTCTCTTTCCCCCAGTCATTCTATAATTGACCAGAACTTGACCCCTGACCTCAGTGTGACCCCTGTCCATCCCTCTGCCGTCCCTGGGGTCAGAGGTACAGAGCCTACAGTGGCTGTGGTCCCTGGGGTCAGAGGTACAGAGCCTACAGTGTCTGTGGTGTCTGGGGTCAGAGGTACAGAGCCTACAGTGTCTGTGGTGTCTGGGGTCAGAGGTACAGAGCCTCCAGTGTCTGTGGTCCTGGGGGTCAGAGGTACAGAGCCTACAGTGTCTGTGGTCCTGGGGGTCACAGCTGCACTCTCCCTCCTGGCTGCTGTCATGGCCGCCTACAGGAAGTACCGCTCCTCCAGAGTCAGAGTCCACGCTGCCCTACAGGCCCCCAGTGCAGCGCAGTTGCATTTGTTGTCGAAATTATGATCTAAGTTTTTAACCAATATCAAAGTTTAAAACAGCACGCAAACGGCAGCGAAGTATGATGCAAAGCGTTTATTAGAATCCAACACAAAGGAATGATTACGATAAACATGAGCAAGATCCCGGGATCAGACTGCAGTTTTTCTCCGGACATTCGCTTATATATTTTACTCTCCCTTATTTTATGAGGTTTTGTCATTGGTACATTATAGTTGGTCACAGATGCATTTATGCATTCACATCCGGTTGGTCAATTGTCCCAAAATTTGAATTACCAGTACTTTTCCTATGTCTCTCCCATTCTAGGCCTACGTTTGGCCCTGAAGCCCAGCTGCACAGGGCTACTGAGTTTAAGGTCATAAATCTGTCTCATGATATCTGGGCCTACTAATCAGTCAACAGCTTTGCATCTGGTTTTCAATAATATAGCATATAAAAGTAAAACAGGTGATTAAGTGGTTCAATTTCAATCATATAAACCATGATCGTTTCTCCATCTTCATTATACAGGGTGCTGATAATTCTTCATCACATTCAGCCCTCAGTGTTTCTAAACACTGCTGATGGACACTGGGGGGACATTATAGTTCTGAAAGGTTACAGTGTGAACATTAAGGGTCAGTGGTTGGGATTTCTACACTTGCAGTCTTGCACACAAACATGGTGCTTGATAAGTCTCAAACCATTTAAGACTTAGCACTTATCCGCCCAAGTACCTCTACAAAATCTACAATGTTTGCCTAAATAATACATCCTGACAAGCCATGCTGATCAATTTGATCTATAAGGCCAGCATGCGATCTCTGACACGGCTAATGTCTTCCATCATCTACCGAATCTAGGTGTCCCTATCTGCCTTCGATCTTGTGTGCAGCTGCGTTGGTCCGAAGATAACCACGCCCCTCTCATTTGCATGTGAGATCGGAAATAACTACAGCACAAAAATAAATGTGGTGTGGAAATAAATGTGGTGTGGAAATATATGTGGACATAAATGTGGTGTGTGAAAGTCTCAAAAAATAAATAAATGTGGCATTAGGAAATAAATGTCCCATGAAATAAATAAATGTTGTCTTTACAAAAACGTCATTTTGAAATAAAGAAATGTATTTATTTATTGATGTCGGTAAATGGATTCAGCTATATAATTATATAATGTTATATTTATATATGTATTGCCATCTTTTTTTAATTTCAGAATGTATTTCATAGCCATATTTATTTATGTATGTATTTATCTATTTATTTACCTATTTAATTTTGACTAACTGCGTTAGATATGATCTTGCTGATGAGATATATGTAATAAGCGACCTTCCTCTCAAGAATAATTCCGTTGGTACTTGCATTTGTACGAAGCCCCTGAAGGGATGTAAAAAAAAAAGTGCGGACGAGAAAGTGTCCTTTTTTCACAGGTCCGTTCAGGGGCTCCGTACATTTGAGATGGATGGCTTCAATGATGAGTTCAGTAGGCTACCAGTAATTTTCCTCAACTTTCTCTTTGCTGACGAATGTCACATGATTTAAAAGAACGCGTGAGGATTTATTAAAAGCTGTTTGGGACGGCGCAGATAGGCTCGATCTTCAAGTAGGCTATAAGACGAAAGCATTTGGTGGGCTATACATTCACGGAGCCCACACACCTTGACGATTTACACATCAACATTCGGTAAAATGGAAAAGGTCTACCAGCTCAAAGTTATCGAATTCAGTGGGAAGATCTGCATGATTGATGTCGGTCATTCAGAAGAACAGATGAAGCGCATAACAGTCCTGGAATTAAAACAGAAAATTTGGCAGAAAATACCAGCTTTACAAGGTAGGACAACGGCTAAAGAATATTAAAACCTACGGTTTGAACATTAAATTACATCATTATTATGATGATGAGGTTGCCAATAATAAGAATAGCTAGCCTGTGTACTTCAGCTATAATAAAATGTATGAAAAGTAACGTCGCATTACACTTCATTCTTCCAACTTTTGTGTATAGGAACTGGAGATGCCATGTTGTTGAACTATGCAAGCAAACATCTGGATGTGGATTCAACGACCCTGCACAGCTATGGGATCCAGGATAAATCTACGGTTGTGATTACAATGCGTATGCCAGGGGGATCAACATCTTAACGACAGAACAAAAAACCTTTGAATTTATTTTCTGCATGAGAGACACTTTTCATCGCTTGTCTAAATGTCGGAACAGCGTAATATAGCCTACCCTATACTTCAGCATAAAAGCATGAAATCGATTTAATTATTCCAAAACACCAGGTCTTAAACCGGCTTCATATACTTAAGCAATAAGGTACGAGAGGCAGTACTTTATCGCCAATAAAGTACGTGTTCAAGGGTGTTGTTAGCAAACCCTGGAACACGTACTTTAATAACCCATAGGATAATGTTATATTCCTACTGTGTTTGACAACTGACACCTTGGTTAATAACATTTTTTTATGTTTGGCTATACTTTTATATTTTGCAATGTTTTGCAACTAAGTTGCTAAGTTTCATCAATTTCATCTCATCATTGTCATCAATCATTTGATTCTGGTGAATAAATATAATGTAGAAAACGTTCACATCATTATTTATTGTTTCAACTAAGACATGATATCTTAAACATTGAGTGTCCATTCCTTGTATTATTTTTATTTTACCCACTAAAACATGGAAAGGTATACACAGAAATACATGAATGAATACATGTAGAAACACATACATGATATTAATCCGAAGGTTGCCGGTTCGAGCAGAATGACATTGGCCGCGTTTCCCAGATTCGTTATAGCGTTAAGAGCTTCTTAACGAATCTGGGAAACGCGGCCATTGTGTCCTTGGGAAAGGCACTTCACCCTACTTGCCTCGGAGGAATGTCCCTGTACGTCGCTCTGGATAAGAGCGTCTGCTAAATGACTTAATGTAAATTTAAATGGGGAAATGCATCAATAAATACATGTAGAAATTCATAAATAAAGGGAGTCAGGTGGCTGAGCGGTTAGGGAAGCTGGCTAGTAATCTGAAGGTCGCCGGTTCGATTCCCGGCCGTGCCTAATGACGTTGTGTCCTTGGGCAAGGCACTTCACCCTACTTGCCTCGGGGAATGTCCCTGTACTTACTGTAAGTCGCTCTGGATAATAGCGTCTGCTAAATGACTAAATGTAAATGTAAATAAATACATAAATGTAAAAATACATTTGTATTTTACAGTTGTTCTCCATAAACGGCATCCAAGGTAATAGACATCATAACGTTTTTTTTACAGTGTGATGCACAGTGTTAATGATACTCTTATAATGAAAAATACAAACCCCCCGATCTTTAAAATATATTTTGTCATAAACAAACATAAAGCAGTCATAAACGTGTCAAGGATGACATGATTGTGTGACGTTTGCATTCCATCTGATGTCCCCCACTTCCGCGTCTCACATCGATAGGCCTACAGTGCACTTAAATGTATTGCACATTTATTCTACTTTAATAGACAACCTATTTAAAGCCTGTTAACCTGAACAGGCTCTCAACTGTTGTTGGAGTATCATAAATAAAATGAAAAACATTATTTCATTTATCACTTTTAGCTGTCATTGTCGAGATTTAGCTTTGCTCGATCGCGACACAATGAGGCGTGTCAAATCATTTAATCAGCACAGCCCTTTTTACAAGCATTATTACAGAGGGCTGGATTCTGGTGGATTCAACAAATGAGAGACTGGTATGTTTTAGGAATCAACAAACGTATATAGCTATAAATGACCAGCGCTAATCCAGTATGTTTTTCTAGAATGTGTGAGTATTTTTACATATCATTCAAAAATGTCGAAAAGAAACCGTCCGAATACAAACTCAGACTTAAAACGCTTGAAAAAAGACGAGCATGGAACGGGAACAGACCAGACCTGTGTCAAGCCAGGTAGGCTACGGTTATTTTAGAGAAATCATTAGCTAATTTACAACGGAAGGCAATTCCCAACATAAGTACGCAACAAGTAGCCTAACATGTTACATTACAGTAAAGATACAATCCTGCCTATTTTAAAAACAGAGGTTTGGGTTGGAAGTGTTGTGTATCGGAATTTTGCAATATTTTTCATGGAAATGGTATGCGCACTTACGGACTTCTATGGCTTGTCTGCATACAGGCAAAGCTCTTCTCAAAATCGATCAATATAATTGTAATAGGCCTATATAAGAACAATAACAACCTGTTGTTCTAAAAACATTCCCAGTATTTAATTCATGGTCAATTTGTTTTATTTCAGTATATCATGGCTTGCATAATCAAGGAGCCACTTGCTATTTGAACAGTATATTGCAAGTTCTCTTTATGACTGAAGAATTCAGAAAGAAAGTGCAAAGGTTTGTATCCTGCTCCAACAATATTAACCACAAACTTCTATTAAAACATGTCAGTGCTTTTTTTAGTTGCCTTTCATATGCTGTAGGCTAAAATGCTAACGTTCTGACATGGAATTCAGTTTCTCACTAAACCATAATCCTGCACAAACACTTTCTTGATTATATTTGAAACCCTTGCCGGTATAAATACTGATTATTGTTTCCTAGTAACAAAGATCCTAGTCGTCCAAATCAACAAACTGTTGATTATCAGCTGAAAAGGGTGTTTGATACTTTAGAAAAAGAAACCGCTGCCACAACTGGCATAACAGACCAAATGGGTATTGGAGATGGTAAGTTAAGATGAGTAGCCATACCGTATGAGCGTCATAGCAACACAGTATTTGGAGCATTCTTTAATGAGAAGAGAAAACACAAACAATTTGTGTTCCAGTGTCAAAGCAACAGGATGCAGCTGAGTATTTTGAGAAGATTTTAAACATGGTCAATGAAGATGTGTCAAAGGTAGTATGCACTACCTTTAGTAATATAGCATTGATATTTTTTTATATAAGAAAAACTTATGTCTAAGATTATTCAATGTCTGTATTTAGGGTTTCATTGGATCATTGAGATACACCTCCACCTGTTCAATGAATCATCCAACAAGTAATGAAGTTTGCTCCTTTTGGACACTGCCCCTCTCCTTGAAAGGGCCCTCAGGCGAACCATACAGTGTGGTAGGAAACTTCATTGTAGCAGTTCTTTGATGGATGACTACCAATGGATGTGTGTAAAATGTATACCTGTATTAACAGAACAACATTCACTGTCATACTTTATTCCCTGTTTCCAGCAATGGAAAAAAAGTGCATATTATTTTCCAGTATAGTGTGACAATAATACAATTATTCTGCTGGTACTTTGCATTTTCAGATGGATGGCTTCAATACTTTTTTCAAAAGTTCACTTGCAACTGGAGACAATATGATGTACTGTGATAAATGTGGAGACAAAAAAGATGGACAAAATGTAAGTTTGTTAAAAGGAAGAGATCGATATTTTGGTATAACTGTGGTTAGTATTGAGATATATTCTGTTTATTTTACTAAGACTTGTGAAATGGATATGGAGCCAGTGATTCTGACTCTGCTACTAAAGAGGTTTGAGTTTGACTACAGATGCATGTCATATGTCAAAATCAGGAGAGAAGTAGAGATACCTCCCACATTAAAAACAAAGGTAATGCTATTTTCAACATATTGTAAACATGAAAGATTTGTTTTGAACAGTTGGTACAATAACCATGTAATGGTTTGCATATCCCAAATAGATTTCTTGTGCTATGCCTTAAATATATATAATTCCTTTTAACAGCATAATCATTATGGACTCTATGCAATGGTGGATCATTCAGGAAGTTTGAGTGGTGGACACTACACTGCCTGTATTAAGTCCGGTGAACAATGGTATCGGTTCAATGACACACATGTTGGAAAGGTACTTATCTGTCTTTTCATTCAACATTTATTTTATTTAATAATGTAATCATTCATATTTTTTTGGGAAGATTCATTGTAATTATAAAATAAGAAATCATTCTGACACGTTAGTATTTTACTAATAAATGTATTTCATCATATTTTACAGCAAAATCCAAAAGAACCTGTCAGGTAAAATTATTACTTCTGTCCAGATGCATAATGATTTTAAGTATTAATATAACAGTTACATTATTGAATTAAATACATTACAGTGTCTACAAATATGTATTTAATAATTGTTTCTCAGTTCGCAGGAGGCTTACCTGCTTATGTACATGAAAGGTAAGTTCTGTATGCAAGAGTATAACAGATGTCATAGTGCCACTATCTCCCTTTGTTGCTCATATTGGGGTACATGCTCAGATCCTCTGACTTAAACACACAACCAAAGCCTCTCATAAACACAGCTGTTGACAGCTTTTTAATGGAACGGGTTAGCAGTATTTAGGGTTAGAAGTGAGTTCAGCCAACTACTCGGTTGCACAGGTTCTGATAGTTATTGTAAATTGCATTCAAAACTGATCTGATCTAGATGATTTCTGCATGTTGATAAGGATGATCTGTACCTACAGTTATTTCAACTTTCAGAGGTGCACAGTGACACATTTTGTTTGCATTGATACAACTAGGTGATTTGGTGTTAACTTAATTGGAGTTTGTGCACCCAGGTGAAACATGCACAGTTGAATTAGCAATATTTACTGTGCATCCACTTTCTATTGTATCCAGTAAAGAAAATATATTGAAATAAATATATAATGTATATAAAGTATGTATATATACTGTATATACGTTACTTTCAATGATAATAATAAACACTCCACATGATTGTGAAAAGGGCAAAACCTTTTCCATTGTGGATTTTTGAGATATTTGACAGTTTTACATTTTGAGTGTTGACAAACTGTCATTTGCTCTATCTAGCTGGCACTAAAATATGAACAGATGAGGGTAAATTGTGTTTTTGCTCAAGTCACCTGATCAACCTCATAATCGATTTCCATAAAGTAGAAAGGCATGTGACTGACTCAGATGTACCAGTATTCTTTGTCTGACTACATACACCTAGTTTTGCTTTCGTCAACGAAAATTCTGACTAAATATCGTCGTCAACGAACCTTTATCAAGTGACGAAAACGAGACGAGACCCAACGTAAATGCTGGTCATGTGACTAAAATGCAATATTGTTGACGAATAAAAACAAGCCGAAATGTAGTTTACAAAATAAAAACGAGACAAAATGTTCTAACGTTATTTTGTCTCGTTTAGTCGCGTTATTATTATTAGCTAACTCATGAGGCTGTGCTTAATGTGTCTCATTTTAACGTTAGCTTTAAACGTTAGCCACTGGAGCTGAAACCGACTGAGTCTGAGACAAACGTGTGTGACTAACGTGTGTGTGTTTGTGAGAGAGTGTAAAATGGGTTACCATGTGTGACTAGTGTGTGTACTGTGTGTGCGCGCATGTATTTGTTTGTATGAGAGAGTGTAAAGTGGGTTCTTAGTTCCTACCTTACTGACTGCATGTGTAGCCTACTAAGCATCCCTTGTTGGCCAAATACTGTAGCTAGTTTTGTCATTCACATAGCAATCACACTGAACTGAATTTGGCATCAACAACATGACTTTGAATACCTTATTCTAGACAAATACATTAAACAAATGGTTTTGGCATTAACATGCCTCCTGAGACTACTGCTTGGACTACTTCTGTTTTGATTAAAAAGAGACTAAAATACTGTTTTCATTGACTTAAACTAGACTAAATGTCATCAGTTTTCGTCATTAAAACTAGACTACAATGTCATCAGTTTTCGTTGATTAAAACTAGACAAAAATAGTCATGGATAAGTCTGACTAAAATAACACTAAAATGCTCAGATTTTTAGTAGACTGAAATTTGACTAGACTAAAAAGAGTATGAACGTGACTGAAATTAATAAAAACTAAAATGACAGCTTGACACAAAGACGACTAAAACTCAAATTAAAACAGGCCGCCAAAAACAACACACCAAACAATGAGATCTGTACTGTAATGATTCACCATGAATACATGTACTGTTACACTCCTAGTAACTATGCATTACAATTTTCTCTAGAGAAACACAGATACTGTATACTCATGCTTCTTAATTTAGCCTCTGTTTCTGTAATTCCAGAAGAAAAGGGGAATCAGGAAGAGAAAGAGGACTCTCAAGGAAAAGGGGTGGAGGACCACAAGCCCACAGTCAAGAGTAAGGATGAAGATAAAAAACAACAAGGTGAGATTACTAGTGATATAAGAGAGGGGGTCAAAAAAGAAAATGAGAGTGAGAGTAAAGAAATGGAAAAGGAAGTCAAAGGAAAAGAAGGAGAGAGCGAAAGGGGTGATCTCAGTGCAGAAAAAAGAAAGCAAGACATTGATGAAACGGTTGACAGTGTACACTCGGAAAAAGAAAAGGGGAATCGGGAAGAGAAAGAGGACTCTCAAGGAAAAGGGGTGGAGGACCACAAGCCCACAGTCAAGAGTAAGGATGAAGATAAAAAACAACAAGGTGAGATTACTAGTGATATAAGAGAGGGGGTCAAAAAAGAAAATGAGAGTGAGAGTAAAGAAATGGAAAAGGAAGTCAAAGGAAAAGAAGGAGAGAGCGAAAGGGGTGATCTCAGTGCAGAAAAAAGAAAGCAAGACATTGATGAAATGGTTGACAGTGTACACTCGGAAAAAGAAAAGGGGAATCGGGAAGAGAAAGATGACTCTCAAGGAAAAGGGGTGGAGGACCACAAGCCCACAGTCAAGAGTAAGGATGAAGATAAAAAACAACAAGGTGAGATTACTAGTGATATAAGAGAGGGGGTCAAAGAAGAAAATGAGAGCGAGAGTAAAGAAATGGAAAAGGAAGTCAAAGGAAAAGAAGGAGAGAGCGAAAGGGGTGATCTCAGTGCAGAAAAAAGAAAGCAAGACATTGATGAAACGGTTGACAGTGTACACTCGGAAAAAGAAAAGGGGAATCGGGAAGAGAAAGAGGACTCTCAAGGAAAAGGGGTGGAGGACCACAAGCCCACAGTCAAGAGTAAGGATGAAGATAAAAAAGTACAAGTTGAGATTACTAGGGATATAAGAGAGGGGGTCAAAGAAGATAATGAGAGTGAGAGTAAAGAAATGGAAAAGGAAGTCAAAGGAAAAGAAGGAGAGAGCAAAAGGGGTCGACATTTTCTTTCAATTTGGCTAAAAAAACTGAGAAAAAAGAAGAGTGTTCTAGAAACAACTGAAGTAGATGATGAGAAGCAAACTAATAAAAGACTGAGAAAAGAGAAGAGAGTTATAGAAACAACAGAAAAAGGAGAGAGCGAAAGGGGTGATCTCAGTGCAGAAAAAAGAAAGCAAGACATTGATGAAACGGTTGACAGTGTACACTCGGAAAAAGAAAAGGGGAATCGGGAAGAGAAAGAGGACTCTCAAGGAAAAGGGGTGGAGGACCACAAGCCCACAGTCAAGAGTAAGGATGAAGATAAAAAAGTACAAGTTGAGATTACTAGGGATATAAGAGAGGGGGTCAAAGAAGATAATGAGAGTGAGAGTAAAGAAATGGAAAAGGAAGTCAAAGGAAAAGAAGGAGAGAGCAAAAGGGGTCGACATTTTCTTTCAATTTGGCTAAAAAAACTGAGAAAAAAGAAGAGTGTTCTAGAAACAACTGAAGTAGATGATGAGAAGCAAACTAATAAAAGACTGAGAAAAGAGAAGAGAGTTATAGAAACAACAGAAAAAGGAGAGAGCGAAAGGGGTGATCTCAGTGCAGAAAAAAGAAAGCAAGACATTGATGAAACGGTTGACAGTGTACACTCGGAAAAAGAAAAGGGGAATCGGGAAGAGAAAGAGGACTCTCAAGGAAAAGGGGTGGAGGACCACAAGCCCACAGTCAAGAGTAAGGATGAAGATAAAAAAGTACAAGTTGAGATTACTAGGGATATAAGAGAGGGGGTCAAAGAAGATAATGAGAGTGAGAGTAAAGAAATGGAAAAGGAAGTCAAAGGAAAAGAAGGAGAGAGCAAAAGGGGTCGACATTTATTTTCAATTTGGCCAAAAAAACTGAGAAAAAAGAAGAGTGTTCTAGAAACAACTGAAGTAGATGATGAGAAGCAAACTAATAAAAGACTGAGAAAAGAGAAGAGAGTTATAGAAACAACAGAAAAAGGAGAGAGCGAAAGGGGTGATCTCAGTGCAGAAAAAAGAAAGCAAGACATTGATGAAACGGTTGACAGTGTACACTCGGAAAAAGAAAAGGGGAATCGGGAAGAGAAAGAGGACTCTCAAGGAAAAGGGGTGGAGGACCACAAGCCCACAGTCAAGAGTAAGGATGAAGATAAAAAAGTACAAGTTGAGATTACTAGGGATATAAGAGAGGGGGTCAAAGAAGATAATGAGAGTGAGAGTAAAGAAATGGAAAAGGAAGTCAAAGGAAAAGAAGGAGAGAGCAAAAGGGGTCGACATTTATTTTCAATTTGGCCAAAAAAACTGAGAAAAAAGAAGAGTGTTCTAGAAACAACTGAAGTAGATGATGAGAAGCAAACTAATAAAAGACTGAGAAAAGAGAAGAGAGTTATAGAAACAACAGAAAAAGGAGAGAGCGAAAGGGGTGATCTCAGTGCAGAAAAAAGAAAGCAAGACATTGATGAAACGGTTGACAGTGTACACTCGGAAAAAGAAAAGGGGAATCGGGAAGAGAAAGAGGACTCTCAAGGAAAAGGGGTGGAGGACCACAAGCCCACAGTCAAGAGTAAGGATGAACATAAAAAACAACAAGGTGAGATTACTAGTGATATAAGAGAGGGGGTCAAAGAAGAAAATGAAAGCGAGAGTAAAGAAATGGAAAAGGAAGTCAAAGGAAAAGAAGGAGAGAGCAAAAGGGGTGATCTCAGTGCAGAAAAAAGAAAGCAAGACATTGATGAAACGGTTGACAGTGTACACTCGGAAAAAGAAAAGGGGAATCGGGAAGAGAAAGAGGACTCTCAAGGAAAAGGGGTGGAGGACCACAAGCCCACAGTCAAGAGTAAGGATGAAGATAAAAAAGTACAAGTTGAGATTACTAGGGATATAAGAGAGGGGGTCAAAGAAGATAATGAGAGTGAGAGTAAAGAAATGGAAAAGGAAGTCAAAGGAAAAGAAGGAGAGAGCAAAAGGGGTCGACATTTTCTTTCAATTTGGCCAAAAAAACTGAGAAAAAAGAAGAGTGTTCTAGAAACAACTGAAGTAGATGATGAGAAGCAAACTAATAAAAGACTGAGAAAAGAGAAGAGAGTTATAGAAACAACAGAAAAAGGAGAGCGAAAGGGGTGATCTCAGTGCAGAAAAAAGAAAGCAAGACATTGATGAAACGGTTGACAGTGTACACTCGGAAAAAGAAAAGGGGAATCGGGAAGAGAAAGAGGACTCTCAAGGAAAAGGGGTGGAGGACCACAAGCCCACAGTCAAGAGTAAGGATGAAGATAAAAAAGTACAAGTTGAGATTACTAGTGATATAAGAGTGGGGGTCAAAGAAGAAAATGAGAGTGAGAGTAAAGAAATGGAAAAGGAAGTCAAAGGAAAAGAAGGAGAGAGCAAAAGGGGTCGACATTTTCTTTCAAATTGGAAAAAAAAACTGAGAAAAAAGAAGAGTGTTCTAGAAACAACTGAAGTAGATGATGAGAAGCAAACTAATAAAAGACTGAGAAAAGAGAAGAGAGTTATAGAAACAACAGAAAAAGGAGAGAGCGAAAGGGGTGATCTCAGTGCAGAAAAAAGAAAGCAAGACATTGATGAAACGGTTGACAGTGTACACTCGGAAAAAGAAAAGGGGAATCGGGAAGAGAAAGAGGACTCTCAAGGAAAAGGGGTGGAGGACCACAAGCCCACAGTCAAGAGTAAGGATGAAGATAAAAAAGTACAAGTTGAGATTACTAGGGATATAAGAGATGGGGTCAAAGAAGAAAATGAGAGTGAGAGTAAAGAAATGGAAAAGGAAGTCAAAGGAAAAGAAGGAGAGAGCAAAAGGGGTCGACATTTTCTTTCAAATTGGACAAAAAAACTGAGAAAAAAGAAGAGTGTTCTAGAAACAACTGAAGTAGATGATGAGAAGCAAACTAATAAAAGACTGAGAAAAGAGAAGAGTTATAGAAACAACAGAAAAAGAAGGAGAGAGCGAAAGGGGTGATCTCAGTGCAGAAAAAAGAAAGCAAGACATTGATGAAACGGTTGACAGTGTACACTCGGAAAAGAAAAGGGGAATCGGGAAGAGAAAGAGGACTCTCAAGGAAAAGGGGTGGAGGACCACAAGCCCACAGTCAAGAGTAAGGATGAAGATAAAAAACAACAAGGTGAGATTACTAGTGATATAAGAGAGGGGGTCAAAGAAGAAAATGAGAGTGAGAGTAAAGAAATGGAAAAGGAAGTCAAAGGAAAAGAAGGAGAGAGCAAAAGGGGTGATCTCAGTGCAGAAAAAAGAAAGCAAGACATTGATGAAACGGTTGACAGTGTACACTCGGAAAAAGAAAAGGGGAATCGAGAAGAGAAAGAGGACTCTCAAGGAAAAGGGGTGGAGGACCACAAGCCCACAGTCAAGAGTAAGGATGAAGATAAAAAAAAGTACAAGTTGAGATTACTAGTGATATAAGAGAGGGGGTCAAAGAAGAAAATGAGAGTGAGAGTAAAGAAATGGAAAAGGAAGTCAAAGGAAAAGAAGGAGAGAGCAAAAGAGGTCGACATTTTCTTTCAAATTGGACAAAAAAACTGAGAAAAAAGAAGAGTGTTCTAGAAACAACTGAAGTAGATGATGAGAAGCAAACTAATAAAAGAATGAGAAAAGAGAAGAGAGTTATAGAAACAACAGAAGTATTTGTTGATACTAAAAAGAGGCTAAAATGTAGATGTTGCATCTGGTCCACAAGGACAAATAAAAGACTGAGAAAAGAGAAGTTTTATAGAAACAACAGAAGTATTTGGCAAAAATGTATATGTAAGTTCTGGAAAAAAAGAGATATGTCCGAATAAAGGACAGAAAAAATGATATTGAGTTAAAGAGATTAGAGTCTTAGGATACTGTAAAGGGACTAGGAACAAAAGAGTTGTCTCTTGATTGTGATTTTCTCTTTTATTTTTATTTTAGTATATTTCAGACTTAGAACATATTATGCAACCAAACAAAATCAAAGAAAAATATTTTGAATTTGCACATTTGTCAAGTTGTTTATGATGACACCTGTGGCATTTTCTCGCAATCACAATATATATATATATTTTAAATACAGTCCACAGTTTGTGTTTCATGATTTTACTGCATTATATTTGAGAAAAATTCCTTCTATGCTCTCCTAGCTCCTCTCTGTAGCAAGCAAGTACATTATTCTAGCAAGTAGTGCCTTACATAGGCCGACCTGTTGCTTCCTATGATCCTTCGTGTAATTTCTGTTCAGCTATATTTTATATTATGTTACCAACAGTTCCAATTTTGAAGCTGGATATTTATCACTGTCATTTGTTGTTGTTTTTTATTGCATTTTATTGGATAATGGATATAAATGTGCCTTTACCTCTTCAGCTACATTCAGATAGTGTAACTTGTATAAGACATATACAGTAAATAAACATGAATAGTTTAATTTCTGAAAATACATTGTATCAACAAAACTCTAAATATTGTCGGTACTCAGTAAACCTTTGTTAAAGGAGCCATGTGCTAAATTGTTAATCCAAATAAAATTGTGAACGCTTTTAGTAGACTTTTCTACAATAATCCAACTCGTCCATGCTTTTGATTTAATTCACTGTTTTTAAGAGAAATACATGATTGATGAAATGGACCGATTTTAGAATGGACAAACATTAAATTCTAAAATAACCTTCCCATGACATGAGTGTTGACTAGTGTTAGAATGGGTCGGTTCGAGATCGGATCAGAGGGATTCAGGCAAGGGCGTAGGTTTGTCTCAGCTTTGAGACCAACCCCCCCCCCATGTCCAGTACATCATCTGTACTGGACTTCTGAGCAATGAAATTATGATTTATATTTGGGCATCCCAATTTATAGCACCTTTTTACTACCTACAAGTATAAGTGTGAATGACAACATTCATGGGTAACATTGTCTAAACATCCCTTAAAAATAGCAATTGAATGCAATCTTTACCAAAATGGACAAATTCAACTTCTCACCTGAACCCCTGATGCTGATTCATCACCAACCTGCTCTACATCTGTAGCTTCAGAGTGCTGTTTTTCCTGCACAGTAATTCATCAATTTAATACAGACACTAACCATGCTTAGTTGACTGCTGACATTGGTCGAGATTACAGGGGTAGCCATATTACTATCCAAGGGATTATATAGGCCTACTTATTACCAGATAATATCACTTTTAAATTGCTAGCCTGCTGGTACTAGGCTAAACTAGCACGGTCCCATTATGTGGGTAGGTTAGCTTTATCCTTCTGGCTTCAACAAGACCAGCTGCTGCTAACACACTGGTCGAAAGATTGCAGACGCTAGGGATAGATTTAATACAAGCAAAAGTTACATGCTCTACTACACTAACAACTTTCAAAACATGTTTCCATTGTAGAATGGGTGGCGATGTAAGGCTAGCAGGTTTGCACTGTGTGGGTAATTTTCCTACTAGTTAGCTAACTAACGACCTTGCTAGTTACTTACTCTATGGGTGGTGAAAACACTTCTGATACATCTTTTCTTTTTGGGTGACATTTTCCTATCTACAAAGCACAAAAGGGCCAAAAATATCAATGCTGAGACCAAACGAAATACTAATATGAGGCTTTATTATTTCCTGGCGTATTTAGTAGTTTACCGTGTCAGACTACTGACAGCTCTCTTTCTGCAAGTCAAGATTCACAAAGTGTTTCTGACTGCCACTTCAGCCAATTAAATTACATAATCTTGTCTCGCAGGATCGAGGGCGTATTGGATAACTTGAAAATGTATTTTTCACTTTTCTGGGCGACGAACAATAATACAAATGAGTTTTGCAAATATATTGTGCAAAATATTTTATATTTAGATACAATTATACATTTTATATATAAATTATATTTATATTTAGGGAATATGTTAAACACATGTTGGTCTGCTGCAAGCACAAACTCTAAACCCTGTACATGTACATGTTACAGTATTAAAATGATTACTAGAATGTAATACATATAATAAGAAACAAAAGCATATCAAACATGACATTAAAAGCTGTTTCGAACCATATTTACAAGAACACAACTTTTAATGATAATTTCAGTCTTCCTCGGTCCACCTTCCTCTTCAACTGTTGAGACCACCTCTCCAGAGGTGTGTCATTGAGGTGTGATTGTCATTTTAGCACTCATGCAAATCAATGACTGTCCCAGACGAGTGTCTAGGTGACCAGTGACAAAGGGGCTGCCAAATACAGCCCTACACTGTAATTCGCTCTGGATAAGGGCTTCTGCTAAATAACTAAATGTTGATATGGAAAAATTCTAGCGGCACTGTGTAGATTTGAATAGTCAAGAGATGGCGGTTACAATAAATTTATTTTGCTTGTACAAATCAAGATTTAACAAAGTACTTTGTGATCAGTCATAACGAAGGAGGTGCTAGCCACAGGTCGTTCGCCAGAGTGATACAGAACAACCCTAAAACCCTGCCTTATATAAACTTTAGATCAAATGATTCCTCTGAACTCTGTTGATTGGTCAGCACTGCTCAGTGACAGTTTGAAACAATACATCTCTGGTGACAGTTTGACTTCATATCAAGTTCCCACGGTTCTTTAATGTGGCCTCTCTCCCCAAACCAGTAGATAGTAAAACCACAGGAGTTCACCAGTCAAATGGTCAACTGTCCTTTGTGTGGGCCACTTCAAACAAGTCTTACAGGAAGGGTCAGAGCAGTTTGATCAGTTAACAATACAATTGAATCCACATTGTCTCCAGACCAGCTGTCTCTTCCTCCCCAGGTGTCATAAACTGCAAATGGCATCTCTACCAAATGGAGTTGACTCTTAATCAACTTTAGACTTCCGTTAAAACACATTCCTCATATATGAAACACACACATTATAACTGTATTCCAAAATTTCCACGACAATGTACAGCTAAATGTAGCTTATTAATTAGCCACATTCAAAAACGTCAGGAGGCCTGTACAATAAATACAAGCTGGGATGTTTTCTGTGTTTAGTGGAGACCGACTCCAAGACCATCCTTTGTCTTGTTTGAAACCCTTCTGAGACTCAAGACATTTCATGACAGAAAGAAAAGATTGGTTTTGGGGCGTATAAAGTATGATTTGGTAGACCATGACAGGATTAGGAAATACACTGTATAATTTTTTATTACAATTTGGACATGATTCAAATGTCAAACTGATGAATGGCCTCATATGCCATTACCTTTCATGAAGACATGATCGTTTCATGAATCGGAATGCTGACAATATTGTTAATGGAACCCAGTTTTATTTGTAAATACATTGTGACATTTGGTAGAGGTAATATTATCAGATAAACTGAGGTGCTAAAGTATTGAAGGTAAAACAGAAAATACATGTGTGAGGTGGCAAAACATGATAACAGCATAACACAGACTGTAGATAACGGCTGTATTTCTGCTTTTGACCTCACCACCACCCACACATGGGTTATAAAAACAGCAACTAAAGAGAACTTTGGATCCTAAACCCAAAAGAGAAAGGAGACTGACCATTTCTCAAGATATAGATGGGAGATAACATGTTCTGGAATTATGCTCAGATCCTGGATCAATTAGCTATTGTTCATGTTAACACGATAAATCCAATAAGTGATATTAGTGGTAAATCTTAAAACAGAAAATCTACTTTCTGTTTTACCTTCATGATCTTAATACCCCAGTATATATATGATAAAATTACCTAAAAAAAATGTGGTAATCATTGGTAAATCTTATAACATTAAGGCAGGGAGAAAGAAGCTCCAGAAAAGACATGGGTTTGTCTATGATGGGACAGGGTTTAAAGACAACATGTTGCATCATCAGTTATTGTAAAACACACAGATGTAAGGAGAAAGTATTGGCTGTTTGAGACTGAAACTCAGTTGAAAAGGCCCCAAACAACAGAGACGTGATAATAGAGATAATAGAAAAAGGAGACTTACTGAACATGTGACAGATTGACCATGTCCCTGTTAAACCCTCAATATATTGATTTCAAGTAACTTTACAAATATCAATTGATACCATGCTCTCTACATATTTAATAATAATTATTGTAAAATAACACATATGGGGGACTTTTTAATCTGCCAGTTTGAGTCTGATCCTGGCTATTGACCATAGGTTTCACAAGTGGGAAATGTGAAGAGTAAGGGATCACTGACGTATCAATGTATCTCAGCATAAGACTGCTGATGCAGGATCAGGTCTGGTTTTATTAAGCTTATTCAAATGTTAATGCTTTGATCAATCCTATTCAAGTGTACTAAACATTTACCCATGTGTAGCTGCTTTTACACTGTAAAAAAGTCAACTGAACAACAGCAACTGATAAGAACTATGAAAACGAAAGAGAAATAAAATGTATGACCTGGCGGTCTATGACAATGACTGAAAGATAATTTGTTAGGAACATCAGTTATTGTATAACTTAGCATGGCCAGGGCCACGTTACCAGGGCCCCGATTTTCGGTAAAATCAGGATATGGCTTGCTGTGTAAATATTTTTAATGCATGCAGTATTTTCTCGCCTTTGTATTTCGTCACTATGACCCCATTTATTATAGACTTGTAGCAAGCACTGTCTGATTCTTAGCTTGAGGTGAACATAGCATCTCGTATTATATATCTCAGCAGTAAGAGAACGTAAATGTGTAAAATATACAGATGCAAAAAAAAGCATCTTGAGAAACTGTTGAAATTGTCCTGAACCACAGCAACTATTCACCATGAAGGTGAAGGAGACATGAGATTTAATGTATGTGACTGGCTGGCAATCGTAAAGCTCTTGTTAGTTGCTGTTCACAGGCTCTGTGAGCATAGTTCAACTATAATGAAGCAATAAATCACAAGAGGGTGTGGTAAACACAAATAACCCAAGGGCTGTGCTGCTGTCAATAGGGTTAAGTTTCTGTTGCTGTCAGGGGCCAAGAATGTCTGGGGAATTCCAAACCACTACAGTAAATCTACTTTCTGTTTTACCTTCATGATCTTAGTACCCCAGTTTATATGATAAAATTACCTCTAATAAATGTCACAAGCATCATTACAAATATTGAATACAATAAACAATATTGTAAGCATTCTGATTCCTTGGAAACAGAGTACAGTCATCATCTGCCAAATCATAATCAACTATGGTAGATAACATGTTCTGAAATTATGCTCAGAACCTGGGTCAATGAACTGGTGTTCGTGTTAACACAAATAAGTGACATTAGTGGTAAATCTTAAAACATTAAGGCAAAGAAAAAGAAGATGCTACAGAAAAGACATGGGTTTGTCTATGATGGGACAGGGTTTAAAGACAACATGTTGCACTTGCATCATCAGTTATTGTCAAACACACAGTTGTAAGGAGAAAGTATTGGCTGTTTGAGACTGAAACTTTGTTGAAATCGCCCCGAACAACAGAGACTGACGTGAAGGTATTAGAGAAAGTAGACTTACTGAACAGCACGTGCCCCAGTAAAAAGGGTCTATCGACACCCCTGCTGAACAATGTGACAGGTTGACAATGTCCCTGTTAAACCCTCAATTTATAGATGTCAAGTAACTTTACAAATATCAATTGATACCATGCTCTCTACATATTTAATAATAATTATTGTAAAATAACACATATGGGGGACTTTTTAATCTGCCAGTTTGAGTCTGATCCTGGCTATTGACCATAGGTTTCACAAGTGGGAAAGGTGAAGAGTAAGGGATCACTGACGTATCAATGTATCTCAGCATAGGACTGCTGATGCAGGATCAGGTCTGGTTTTATTAAGCTTATTCAAATGTTAATGCTTTGATCAATCCTATTCAAGTGTACTAAACATTTACCCATGTGTAGCTGCTTTTACACTGTAAAAACGTCAACTGAACAACAGCAGCTGATAAGAACTATGAAAACGAAAGAGAAATAAAATGTATGACCTGGCGGTCTATGACAATGACTGAAAGATAATTTGTTAGGAACATCAGTTATTGTATAACTTAGCATCACAGTGTAAAAATGTTGTCCTGATAAAGACTCAAACTATGTTGAGCAACTATGTGAGGCTTGAACAACAGCAACTGAAAGGCACTGAAGGTCACGGAGGTGACAGAAAAGAGTGTGATGTGACAATCTCTGTCTGATTTCGTGTCAACTCTAATGGGGAAAGTCAATCTTTCCTAAATTGACTGTCTAAGTGTGCTTGTAGTATGAAATACTGTATGCTTTTTCCTTACCCTCACATTATTACCAGGGCCCCGATTTTCGGTAAAATCAGGATACTTGAACAGCAACTGAAAGGCACTGAAAGTCATGTGAGGTGACTTTATGTCATCTCTAATAGGGAAAGTCAAATTTTGAATGACGAGTTTTACCTTTCGTGCAGTCTATGTGCTAAGATCCTGAAAGTAAAACATAAAGTAGATTTACTGTGTGAGGTGGCATGATAAAGGCAAAACAAAAACTAATTTAGTAAGATAGAGATGGTAGATAACATGTTGTGGAATTCTCCTCAGACCCTGGGTCAATGAACTGGTGTTTATGTTAAGTAATAGGAAGAGAATAAACATTTAAAATGGAAAAGGAGACAGTGTTTCTGACTGTGACTGAAGAGGTTAGAGTGAGATTGATGCCATATGTCAAAATTGTGATGTAGATACCTCTCACTTTAAAGAGGTAACATTCTTTCAACATATCTAAAAAAAAACTATAATTGAGAGACATATTTTAGTAGTTTAACATAGTAGGTACTAGAACAATGTAACAACTCATTTTGAAGATGCTTATATATCACCGTTATTTGTTGGTTTCGACATTGCATTGTATTGATAAGGGATATGTGCCTTTGCCTCTTAGTACTTTTTACCACTAATGTTCTTTAAATAGTGTAACTACTAAAATACATATAGGCCTACAGTAAATAAAGATGAATAGTTTCATATATCTGAAGATACAATGTATCAATTTAACTCTAAATATATATTCAGTAAATCTGTGTTAAAGGATCCAGCCATGTGCTAAATCTGCAAATTGTTAATCGAAAGAAAATTGTGAATGCTGTTGGTAGATTATTCTAAAATAATCCAACTGGTCCATGCTTTTAATTTAAGACTTAATTGACAAACATTGAATTAGGTTAGGGCTCCTATTGTCATGACCTCATATTGTCATGACTTGAGTGTTGACTTTCGTTGTAAAAGAAAAGGCCACATGATAATTTGAAAAACATTTGTAACGTTTGCTAATAGTTTGCCAGCTGGAAGCAAGTCGTCCGGCAGGGTAAAACACCGACTAACGTTTGTTTAATAATACTATTTCTTCTATTAAAGGGTGTCATGTTACTATTTGATGTAAAACAGTTTTTTGCAATTACCTTCATGGGGGGACGAGATTTAGTGACGTTGCTCTGGAGTGGAACGTTTGAAAATCGAAAGTGATAGCAAGTAGGGTTTTATTTTCCTCATGGACCCTCAATTTGTCTTCGTCGTGTTCGCAGACCATCTCAGATCAGAAAGTCTGTCTGATCTGATAATATAATCATTAGAATTTACTCCGAAGGCTGGTGAACATATTGAAGGTAATTAAGCGCGAATTCATACAATATTGGTTCACCCAATCGTCTAAGTTAAAAAAGCTCAGCCTACAATTTTTAAAAACGCATCAATACAAGTCTGTATGTAGATACATTATGTGTAAATCATTGCTGTAACAAAACTATCTGACCATAAACAGTTTTTTCGGGATATTGGAGTTATGTCGTCTCTTGGTCAAAGTAAGTCTACTGGAAAAATTGAAATAAGTACATGGTAGAATATTGTATTTGCGTTGTAGGTTGTTGGCAACGCATAGCCTATATTATACCCTCTCTGTATATCTAAATGATCGTTGTGTTTTGTTGTTTTAGAGTATCATGGGTTGTATAAGCGAGAATCAACCGGCTGTTTAAACAGTTTTCTGCAGGTCCTATTTATGACAGAGGAATGCAGGAAGGCTGTGTTAAGGTTTGAGTGTTCCGACCTCTTTATCTCAAATCTATTATTTGTTCTGTAAATGTATTAACATTTATCATTATGGTGATCTTTATATTATATACTCTCTGAACAGTTTAAATACCAATGCAGACTTTAACAGTCATCTTAAGAAGATATTTACGACTTTAAAGGAAAAGAGGACTGACGCACTTGACATCACAACCTTTCTTGACATAAAACATGGTGAGTTTACAAACAAGAACTTAAGCTGTGCTTTAATTTGACTTAAAAAACTGAAAGTCAGTTTGTGTTGCAGCCATCCCTTTTATATAAAGGAAATTACTTACCTATCTTAGCCAGGATGCTCTTGAACAATAGTTTTTATTTAAATTAGCTTCCTGGTTAAATAAAAGTGATGAATAAATAAATGAATAAATAAAAGATAACAATTGAAATGTTGTAATGTAGCCATTTTACACTTCAACATGGTGGGAACAAATTTAAATGTTATGATTGTATTGAGACTCTAGACTCACTGATAATGAAATGGAGGTAGAAGTCCCACATGTTGAAGGGCTTACAAAGTATAGCTAGTTCAGTTTTTCATGATGAATTGCATCTGACCAAACTGAACATTCTTATTTCTGATAGAGTTCATGCAAAGGGACGCAGCTGAGTATTTTGAGAAGATCTTAAACAAGGTCCACGAAGATGTGTCCAAGGTGATGTAGCATTGAGATTTGATTGGATTTTGCCTGAGGTTTTGCATTTACATTTAAGTTCTTAAAATTACAAATGTATTTATTATATGCTTTTAAGGTGTTCAATGGATCATTGAGATACACCTCCACCTGTTCAATGAATCATCCAACAAGTAATGAAGTTTGCTCCTTTTGGACACTGCCCCTCTCCTTGAAAGGGCCCTCAGGCGAACCATACAGTGTGGTAGGAAACTTCATTGTAGCAGTTCTTTGATGGATGACTACCAATGGATGTGTGTAAAATGTATACCTGTATTAACAGAACAACATTCACTGTCATACTTTATTCCCTGTTTCCAGCAATGGAAAAAAAGTGCATATTATTTTCCAGTATAGTGTGACAATAATACAATTATTCTGCTGGTACTTTGCATTTTCAGATGGATGGCTTCAATACTTTTTTCAAAAGTTCACTTGCAACTGGAGACAATATGATGTACTGTGATAAATGTGGAGACAAAAAAGATGGACAAAATGTAAGTTTGTTAAAAGGAAGAGATCGATATTTTGGTATAACTGTGGTTAGTATTGAGATATATTCTGTTTATTTTACTAAGACTTGTGAAATGGATATGGAGCCAGTGATTCTGACTCTGCTACTAAAGAGGTTTGAGTTTGACTACAGATGCATGTCATATGTCAAAATCAGGAGAGAAGTAGAGATACCTCCCACATTAAAAACAAAGGTAATGCTATTTTCAACATATTGTAAACATGAAAGATTTGTTTTGAACAGTTGGTACAATAACCATGTAATGGTTTGCATATCCCAAATAGATTTCTTGTGCTATGCCTTAAATATATATAATTCCTTTTAACAGCATAATCATTATGGACTCTATGCAATGGTGGATCATTCAGGAAGTTTGAGTGGTGGACACTACACTGCCTGTATTAAGTCCGGTGAACAATGGTATCGGTTCAATGACACACATGTTGGAAAGGTACTTATCTGTCTTTTCATTCAACATTTATTTTATTTAATAATGTAATCATTCATATTTTTGGGGGAAGATTCATTGTAATTATAAAATAAGAAATCATTCTGACATGTTAGTATTTTACTAATAAATGTATTTCATCATATTTTACAGCAAAATCCAAAAGAACCTGTCAGGTAAAATTATTACTTCTGTCCAGATGCATAATGATTTTAAGTATTAATATAACAGTTACATCATTGAATTAAATACATTACAGTGTCTACAAATATGTATTTAATAATTGTTTCTCAGTTCGCAGGAGGCTTACCTGCTTATGTACATGAAAGGTAAGTTCTGTATGCAAGAGTATAACAGATGTCATAGTGCCACTATCTCCCTTTGTTGCTCATATTGGGGTACATGCTCAGATCCTCTGACTTAAACACACAACCAAAGCCTCTCATAAACACAGCTGTTGACAGCTTTTTAATGGAACGGGTTAGCAGTATTTAGGGTTAGAAGTGAGTTCAGCCAACTACTCGGTTGCACAGGTTCTGATAGTTATTGTAAGTTGCATTCAAAACTGATCTGATCTAGATGATTTCTGCATGTTGATAAGGATGATCTGTACCTACAGTTATTTCAACTTTCAGAGGTGCACAGTGACACATTTTGTTTGCATTGATACAACTAGGTGATTTGGTGTTAACTTAATTGGAGTTTGTGCACCCAGGTGAAACATGCACAGTTGAATTAGCAATATTTACTGTGCATCCACTTTCTATTGTATCCAGTAAAGAAAATATATTGAAATAAATATATAATGTATATAAAGTATGTATATATACTGTATATACGTTACTTTCAATGATAATAATAAACACTCCACATGATTGTGAAAAGGGCAAAACCTTTTCCATTGTGGATTTTTGAGATATTTGACTGTTTTACATTTTGAGTGTTGACAAACTGTCATTTGCTCTATCTAGCTGGCACTAAAATATGAACAGACGAGGGGAAATTGTGTTTTTGCTCAAGTCACCTGATCAACCTCATAATCGATTTCCATAAAGTAGAAAGGCATGTGACTGACTCAGATGTACCAGTATTCTTTGTCTGACTACATACACCTAGTTTTGCTTTCGTCAACGAAAATTCTGACTAAATATCGTCGTCAACGAACCTTTATCAAGTGACGAAAACGAGACGAGACCCAACGTAAATGCTGGTCATGTGACTAAAATGCAATATTGTTGACGAATAAAAACAAGCCGAAATGTAGTTTACAAAATAAAAACGAGACAAAATGTTCTAACGTTATTTTGTCTCGTTTAGTCGCGTTATTATTATTAGCTAACTCATGAGGCTGTGCTTAATGTGTCTCATTTTAACGTTAGCTTTAAACGTTAGCCACTGGAGCTGAAACCGACTGAGTCTGAGACAAACGTGTGTGACTAACGTGTGTGTGTTTGTGAGAGAGTGTAAAATGGGTTACCATGTGTGACTAGTGTGTGTACTGTGTGTGCGCGCATGTATTTGTTTGTATGAGAGAGTGTAAAGTGGGTTCTTAGTTCCTACCTTACTGACTGCATGTGTAGCCTACTAAGCATCCCTTGTTGGCCAAATACTGTAGCTAGTTTTGTCATTCACATAGCAATCACACTGAACTGAATTTGGCATCAACAACATGACTTTGAATACCTTATTCTAGACAAATACATTAAACAAATGGTTTTGGCATTAACATGCCTCCTGAGACTACTGCTTGGACTACTTCTGTTTTGATTAAAAAGAGACTAAAATACTGTTTTCATTGACTTAAACTAGACTAAATGTCATCAGTTTTCGTCATTAAAACTAGACTACAATGTCATCAGTTTTCGTTGATTAAAACTAGACAAAAATAGTCATGGATAAGTCTGACTAAAATAACACTAAAATGCTCAGATTTTTAGTAGACTGAAATTTGACTAGACTAAAAAGAGTATGAACGTGACTGAAATTAATAAAAACTAAAATGACAGCTTGACACAAAGACGACTAAAACTCAAATTAAAACAGGCCGCCAAAAACAACACACCAAACAATGAGATCTGTACTGTAATGATTCACCATGAATACATGTACTGTTACACTCCTAGTAACTATGCATTACAATTTTCTCTAGAGAAACACAGATACTGTATACTCATGCTTCTTAATTTAGCCTCTGTTTCTGTAATTCCAGAAGAAAAGGGGAATCAGGAAGAGAAAGAGGACTCTCAAGGAAAAGGGGTGGAGGACCACAAGCCCACAGTCAAGAGTAAGGATGAAGATAAAAAACAACAAGGTGAGATTACTAGTGATATAAGAGAGGGGGTCAAAGAAGAAAATGAGAGCGAGAGTAAAGAAATGGAAAAGGAAGTCAAAGGAAAAGAAGGAGAGAGCGAAAGGGGTGATCTCAGTGCAGAAAAAAGAAAGCAAGACATTGATGAAACGGTTGACAGTGTACACTCGGAAAAAGAAAAGGGGAATCGGGAAGAGAAAGAGGACTCTCAAGGAAAAGGGGTGGAGGACCACAAGCCCACAGTCAAGAGTAAGGATGAAGATAAAAAAGTACAAGTTGAGATTACTAGTGATATAAGAGTGGGGGTCAAAGAAGAAAATGAGAGTGAGAGTAAAGAAATGGAAAAGGAAGTCAAAGGAAAAGAAGGAGAGAGCAAAAGGGGTCGACATTTTCTTTCAATTTGGACAAAAAAACTGAGAAAAAAGAAGAGTGTTCTAGAAACAACTGAAGTAGATGATGAGAAGCAAACTAATAAAAGACTGCGAAAAGAGAAGAGAGTTATAGAAACAACAGAAAAAGAAGGAGAGAGCGAAAGGGGTGATCTCAGTGCAGAAAAAAGAAAGCAAGACATTGATGAAACGGTTGACAGTGTACACTCGGAAAAAGAAAAGGGGAATCAGGAAGAGAAAGAGGACTCTCAAGGAAAAGGGGTGGAGGACCACAAGCCCACAGTCAAGAGTAAGGATGAAGATAAAAAAGTACAAGTTGAGATTACTAGGGATATAAGAGAGGGGGTCAAAGAAGAAAATGAAAGCGAGAGTAAAGAAATGGAAAAGGAAGTCAAAGGAAAAGGAGGAGAGAGCAAAAGGGGTCGACATTTTCTTTCAATTTGGACAAAAAAACTGAGAAAAAAGAAGAGTGTTCTAGAAACAACTGAAGTAGATGATGAGAAGCAAACTAATAAAAGACTGCGAAAAGAGAAGAGAGTTATAGAAACAACAGAAAAAGAAGGAGAGAGCGAAAGGGGTGATCTCAGTGCAGAAAAAAGAAAGCAAGACATTGATGAAACGGTTGACAGTGTACACTCGGAAAAAGAAAAGGGGAATCGGGAAGAGAAAGAGGACTCTCAAGGAAAAGGGGTGGAGGACCACAAGCCCACAGTCAAGAGTAAGGATGAAGATAAAAAAAGTACAAGTTGAGATTACTAGGGATATAAGAGAGGGGATCAAAGAAGAAAATGAGAGTGAGAGTAAAGAAATGGAAAAGGAAGTCAAAGGAAAAGAAGGAGAGAGCAAAAGGGGTCGACATTTTCTTTCAAATTGGACAAAAAAACGGAGAAAAAAGAAGAGTGTTCTAGAAACAACTGAAGTAGATGATGAGAAGCAAACTAATAAAAGACTGAGAAAAGAGAAGAGAGTTATAGAAACAACAGAAAAAGGAGAGAGCGAAAGGGGTGATCTCAGTGCAGAAAAAAGAAAGCAAGACATTGATGAAACGGTTGACAGTGTACACTCGGAAAAAGAAAAGGGGAATCGGGAAGAGAAAGAGGACTCTCAAGGAAAAGGGGTGGAGGACCACAAGCCCACAGTCAAGAGTAAGGATGAACATAAAAAACAATAAGGTGAGATTACTAGTGATATAAGAGAGGGGGTCAAAGAAGAAAATGAAAGCGAGAGTAAAGAAATGGAAAAGGAAGTCAAAGGAAAAGAAGGAGAGAGCAAAAGGGGTGATCTCAGTGCAGAAAAAAGAAAGCAAGACATTGATGAAACGGTTGACAGTGTACACTCGGAAAAAGAAAAGGGGAATCAGGAAGAGAAAGAGGACTCTCAAGGAAAAGGGGTGGAGGACCACAAGCCCACAGTCAAGAGTAAGGATGAAGATAAAAAAGTACAAGTTGAGATTACTAGGGATATAAGAGAGGGGGTCAAAGAAGAAAATGAGAGTGAGAGTAAAGAAATGGAAAAGGAAGTCAAAGGAAAAGAAGGAGAGAGCAAAAGGGGTCGACATTTTCTTTCAATTTGGACAAAAAAACTGAGAAAAAAGAAGAGTGTTCTAGAAACAACTGAAGTAGATGATGAGAAGCAAACTAATAAAAGACTGCGAAAAGAGAAGAGAGTTATAGAAACAACAGAAAAAGAAGGAGAGAGCGAAAGGGGTGATCTCAGTGCAGAAAAAAGAAAGCAAGACATTGATGAAACGGTTGACAGTGTACACTCGGAAAAAGAAAAGGGGAATCAGGAAGAGAAAGAGGACTCTCAAGGAAAAGGGGTGGAGGACCACAAGCCCACAGTCAAGAGTAAGGATGAAGATAAAAAAGTACAAGTTGAGATTACTAGGGATATAAGAGAGGGGGTCAAAGAAGAAAATGAGAGTGAGAGTAAAGAAATGGAAAAGGAAGTCAAAGGAAAAGAAGGAGAGAGCAAAAGGGGTCGACATTTTCTTTCAAATTGGACAAAAAAACTGAGAAAAAAGAAGAGTGTTCTAGAAACAACTGAAGTAGATGATGAGAAGCAAACTAATAAAAGACTGCGAAAAGAGAAGAGAGTTATAGAAACAACAGAAAAAGAAGGAGAGAGCGAAAGGGGTGATCTCAGTGCAGAAAAAAGAAAGCAAGACATTGATGAAACGGTTGACAGTGTACACTCGGAAAAAGAAAAGGGGAATCGGGAAGAGAAAGAGGACTCTCAAGGAAAAGGGGTGGAGGACCACAAGCCCACAGTCAAGAGTAAGGATGAAGATAAAAAAAGTACAAGTTGAGATTACTAGGGATATAAGAGAGGGGATCAAAGAAGAAAATGAGAGTGAGAGTAAAGAAATGGAAAAGGAAGTCAAAGGAAAAGAAGGAGAGAGCAAAAGGGGTCGACATTTTCTTTCAAATTGGACAAAAAAACTGAGAAAAAAGAAGAGTGTTCTAGAAACAACTGAAGTAGATGATGAGAAGCAAACTAATAAAAGACTGCGAAAAGAGAAGAGAGTTATAGAAACAACAGAAAAAGAAGGAGAGAGCGAAAGGGGTGATCTCAGTGCAGAAAAAAGAAAGCAAGACGTTGATGAAACGGTTGACAGTGTACACTCGGAAAAAGAAAAGGGGAATCGGGAAGAGAAAGAGGACTCTCAAGGAAAAGGGGTGGAGGACCACAAGCCCACAGTCAAGAGTAAGGATGAAGATAAAAAAAGTACAAGTTGAGATTACTAGTGATATAAGAGAGGGGGTCAAAGAAGAAAATGAGAGTGAGAGTAAAGAAATGGAAAAGGAAGTCAAAGGAAAAGAAGGAGAGAGCAAAAGGGGTCGACATTTTCTTTCAAATTGGACAAAAAAACTGAGAAAAAAGAAGAGTGTTCTAGAAACAACTGAAGTAGATGATGAGAAGCAAACTAATAAAAGACTGAGAAAAGAGAAGAGAGTTATAGAAACAACAGAAGTATTTGTTGATACTAAAAAGAGGCTAAAATGTAGATGTTGCATCTGGTCCACAAGGACAAATAAAAGACTGAGAAAAGAGAAGTTTTATAGAAACAACAGAAGTATTTGGCAAAAATGTATATGTAAGTTCTGGAAAAAAAGAGATATGTCCGAATAAAGGACAGAAAAAATGATATTGAGTTAAAGAGATTAGAGTCTTAGGATACTGTAAAGGGACTAGGAACAAAAGAGTTGTCTCTTGATTGTGATTTTCTCTTTTATTTTTATTTTAGTATATTTCAGACTTAGAACATATTATGCAACCAAACAAAATCAAAGAAAAATATTTTGAATTTGCACATTTGTCAAGTTGTTTATGATGACACCTGTGGCATTTTCTCGCAATCACAATATATATATATATTTTAAATACAGTCCACAGTTTGTGTTTCATGATTTTACTGCATTATATTTGAGAAAAATTCCTTCTATGCTCTCCTAGCTCCTCTCTGTAGCAAGCAAGTACATTATTCTAGCAAGTAGTGCCTTACATAGGCCGACCTGTTGCTTCCTATGATCCTTCGTGTAATTTCTGTTCAGCTATATTTTATATTATGTTACCAACAGTTCCAATTTTGAAGCTGGATATTTATCACCGTCATTTTTTTAATTTTTTATTGCATTTTATTGGATAATGGATATAAATGTGCCTTTACCTCTTCAGCTACATTCAGATAGTGTAACTTGTATAAGACATATACAGTAAATAAACATGAATAGTTTAATTGCTGAAAATACATTGTATCAACAAAACTCTAAATATTGTCGGTACTCAGTAAACCTTTGTTAAAGGAGCCATGTGCTAAATTGTTAATCCAAATAAAATTGTGAACGCTTTTAGTAGACTTTTCTACAATAATCCAACTCGTCCATGCTTTTGATTTAATTCACTGTTTTTAAGAGAAATACATGATTGATGAAATGGACCGATTTTAGAATGGACAAACATTAAATTCTAAAATAACCTTCCCATGACATGAGTGTTGACTAGTGTTAGAATGGGTCGGTTCGAGATCGGATCAGAGGGATTCAGGCAAGGGCGTAGGTTTGTCTCAGCTTTGAGACCAAACCCCCCCCCATGTCCAGTACATCATCTGTACTGGACTTCTGAGCAATGAAATTATGATTTATATTTGGGCATCCCAATTTATAGCACCTTTTTACTACCTACAAGTATAAGTGTGAATGACAACATTCATGGGTAACATTGTCTAAACATCCCTTAAAAATAGCAATTGAATGCAATCTTTACCAAAATGGACAAATTCAACTTCTCACCTGAACCCCTGATGCTGATTCATCACCAACCTGCTCTACATCTGTAGCTTCAGAGTGCTGTTTTTCCTGCACAGTAATTCATCAATTTAATACAGACACTAACCATGCTTAGTTGACTGCTGACATTGGTCGAGATTACAGGGGTAGCCATATTACTATCCAAGGGATTATATAGGCCTACTTATTACCAGATAATATCACTTTTAAATTGCTAGCCTGCTGGTACTAGGCTAAACTAGCACGGTCCCATTATGTGGGTAGGTTAGCTTTATCCTTCTGGCTTCAACAAGACCAGCTGCTGCTAACACACTGGTCGAAAGATTGCAGACGCTAGGGATAGATTTAATACAAGCAAAAGTTACATGCTCTACTACACTAACAACTTTCAAAACATGTTTCCATTGTAGAATGGGTGGCGATGTAAGGCTAGCAGGTTTGCACTGTGTGGGTAATTTTCCTACTAGTTAGCTAACTAACGACCTTGCTAGTTACTTACTCTATGGGTGGTGAAAACACTTCTGATACATCTTTTCTTTTTGGGTGACATTTTCCTATCTACAAAGCACAAAAGGGCCAAAAATATCAATGCTGAGACCAAACGAAATACTAATATGAGGCTTTATTATTTCCTGGCGTATTTAGTAGTTTACCGTGTCAGACTACTGACAGCTCTCTTTCTGCAAGTCAAGATTCACAAAGTGTTTCTGACTGCCACTTCAGCCAATTAAATTACATAATCTTGTCTCGCAGGATCGAGGGCGTATTGGATAACTTGAAAATGTATTTTTCACTTTTCTGGGCGACGAACAATAATACAAATGAGTTTTGCAAATATATTGTGCAAAATATTTTATATTTAGATACAATTATACATTTTATATATAAATTATATTTATATTTAGGGAATATGTTAAACACATGTTGGTCTGCTGCAAGCACAAACTCTAAACCCTGTACATGTACATGTTACAGTATTAAAATGATTACTAGAATGTAATACATATAATAAGAAACAAAAGCATATCAAACATGACATTAAAAGCTGTTTCGAACCATATTTACAAGAACACAACTTTTAATGATAATTTCAGTCTTCCTCGGTCCACCTTCCTCTTCAACTGTTGAGACCACCTCTCCAGAGGTGTGTCATTGAGGTGTGATTGTCATTTTAGCACTCATGCAAATCAATGACTGTCCCAGACGAGTGTCTAGGTGACCAGTGACAAAGGGGCTGCCAAATACAGCCCTACACTGTAATTCGCTCTGGATAAGGGCTTCTGCTAAATAACTAAATGTTGATATGGAAAAATTCTAGCGGCACTGTGTAGATTTGAATAGTCAAGAGATGGCGGTTACAATACATTTATTTTGCTTGTACAAATCAAGATTTAACAAAGTACTTTGTGATCAGTCATAACGAAGGAGGTGCTAGCCACAGGTCGTTCGCCAGAGTGATACAGAACAACCCTAAAACCCTGCCTTATATAAACTTTAGATCAAATGATTCCTCTGAACTCTGTTGATTGGTCAGCACTGCTCAGTGACAGTTTGAAACAATACATCTCTGGTGACAGTTTGACTTCATATCAAGTTCCCACGGTTCTTTAATGTGGCCTCTCTCCCCAAACCAGTAGATAGTAAAACCACAGGAGTTCACCAGTCAAATGGTCAACTGTCCTTTGTGTGGGCCACTTCAAACAAGTCTTACAGGAAGGGTCAGAGCAGTTTGATCAGTTAACAATACAATTGAATCCACATTGTCTCCAGACCAGCTGTCTCTTCCTCCCCAGGTGTCATAAACTGCAAATGGCATCTCTACCAAATGGAGTTGACTCTTAATCAACTTTAGACTTCCGTTAAAACACATTCCTCATATATGAAACACACACATTATAACTGTATTCCAAAATTTCCACGACAATGTACAGCTAAATGTAGCTTATTAATTAGCCACATTCAAAAACGTCAGGAGGCCTGTACAAAGATAATTTGTTAGGAACATCAGTTATTGTATAACTTAGCATGGCCAGGTCCAGGGCCACGTTACCAGGGCCCCGATTTTCGGTAAAATCAGGATATGGCTTGCTGTGTAAATATTTTTAATGCATGCAGTATTTTCTCGCCTTTGTATTTCGTCACTATGACCCCATTTATTATAGACTTGTAGCAAGCACTGTCTGATTCTTAGCTTGAGGTGAACATAGCATCTCGTATTATATATCTCAGCAGTAAGAGAACGTAAATGTGTAAAATATACAGATGCAAAAAAAAGCATCTTGAGAAACTGTTGAAATTGTCCTGAACCACAGCAACTATTCACCATGAAGGTGAAGGAGACATGAGATTTAATGTATGTGACTGGCTGGCAATCGTAAAGCTCTTGTTAGTTGCTGTTCACAGGCTCTGTGAGCATAGTTCAACTATAATGAAGCAATAAATCACAAGAGGGTGTGGTAAACACAAATAACCCAAGGGCTGTGCTGCTGTCAATAGGGTTAAGTTTCTGTTGCTGTCAGGGGCCAAGAATGTCTGGGGAATTCCAAACCACTACAGTAAATCTACTTTCTGTTTTACCTTCATGATCTTAGTACCCCAGTTTATATGATAAAATTACCTCTAATAAATGTCACAAGCATCATTACAAATATTGAATACAATAAACAATATTGTAAGCATTCTGATTCCTTGGAAACAGAGTACAGTCATCATCTGCCAAATCATAATCAACTATGCTCCTGGCTATTGACCATAGGTTTCACAAGTGGGAAAGGTGAAGAGTAAGGGATCACTGACGTATCAATGTATCTCAGCATAGGACTGCTGATGCAGGATCAGGTCTGGTTTTATTAAGCTTATTCAAATGTTAATGCTTTGATCAATCCTATTCAAGTGTACTAAACATTTACCCATGTGTAGCTGCTTTTACACTGTAAAAACGTCAACTGAACAACAGCAGCTGATAAGAACTATGAAAACGAAAGAGAAATAAAATGTATGACCTGGCGGTCTATGACAATGACTGAAAGATAATTTGTTAGGAACATCAGTTATTGTATAACTTAGCATCACAGTGTAAAAATGTTGTCCTGATAAAGACTCAAACTATGTTGAGCAACTATGTGAGGCTTGAACAACAGCAACTGAAAGGCACTGAAGGTCACGGAGGTGACAGAAAAGAGTGTGATGTGACAATCTCTGTCTGATTTCGTGTCACCTCTAATGGGGAAAGTCAATCTTTCCTAAATTGACTGTCTAAGTGTGCTTGTAGTATGAAATACTGTATGCTTTTTCCTTACCCTCACATTATTACCAGGGCCCCGATTTTCGGTAAAATCAGGATACTTGAACAGCAACTGAAAGGCACTGAAAGTCATGTGAGGTGACTTTATGTCATCTCTAATAGGGAAAGTCAAATTTTGAATGACGAGTTTTACCTTTCGTGCAGTCTATGTGCTAAGATCCTGAAAGTAAAACATAAAGTAGATTTACTGTGTGAGGTGGCATGATAAAGGCAAAACAAAAACTAATTTAGTAAGATAGAGATGGTAGATAACATGTTGTGGAATTCTCCTCAGACCCTGGGTCAATGAACTGGTGTTTATGTTAAGTAATAGGAAGAGAATAAACATTTAAAATGGAAAAGGAGACAGTGTTTCTGACTGTGACTGAAGAGGTTAGAGTGAGATTGATGCCATATGTCAAAATTGTGATGTAGATACCTCTCACTTTAAAGAGGTAACATTCTTTCAACATATCTAAAAAAAAACTATAATTGAGAGACATATTTTAGTAGTTTAACATAGTAGGTACTAGAACAATGTAACAACTCATTTTGAAGATGCTTATATATCACCGTTATTTGTTGGTTTCGACATTGCATTGTATTGATAAGGGATATGTGCCTTTGCCTCTTAGTACTTTTTACCACTAATGTTCTTTAAATAGTGTAACTACTAAAATACATATAGGCCTACAGTAAATAAAGATGAATAGTTTCATATATCTGAAGATACAATGTATCAATTTAACTCTAAATATATATTCAGTAAATCTGTGTTAAAGGATCCAGCCATGTGCTAAATCTGCAAATTGTTAATCGAAAGAAAATTGTGAATGCTGTTGGTAGATTATTCTAAAATAATCCAACTGGTCCATGCTTTTAATTTAAGACTTAATTGACAAACATTGAATTAGGTTAGGGCTCCTATTGTCATGACCTCATATTGTCATGACTTGAGTGTTGACTTTCGTTGTAAAAGAAAAGGCCACATGATAATTTGAAAAACATTTGTAACGTTTGCTAATAGTTTGCCAGCTGGAAGCAAGTCGTCCGGCAGGGTAAAACACCGACTAACGTTTGTTTAATAATACTATTTCTTCTATTAAAGGGTGTCATGTTACTATTTGATGTAAAACAGTTTTTTGCAATTACCTTCATGGGGGGACGAGATTTAGTGACGTTGCTCTGGAGTGGAACGTTTGAAAATCGAAAGTGATAGCAAGTAGGGTTTTATTTTCCTCATGGACCCTCAATTTGTCTTCGTCGTGTTCGCAGACCATCTCAGATCAGAAAGTCTGTCTGATCTGATAATATAATCATTAGAATTTACTCCGAAGGCTGGTGAACATATTGAAGGTAATTAAGCGCGAATTCATACAATATTGGTTCACCCAATCGTCTAAGTTAAAAAAGCTCAGCCTACAATTTTTAAAAACGCATCAATACAAGTCTGTATGTAGATACATTATGTGTAAATCATTGCTGTAACAAAACTATCTGACCATAAACAGTTTTTTCGGGATATTGGAGTTATGTCGTCTCTTGGTCAAAGTAAGTCTACTGGAAAAATTGAAATAAGTACATGGTAGAATATTGTATTTGCGTTGTAGGTTGTTGGCAACGCATAGCCTATATTATACCCTCTCTGTATATCTAAATGATCGTTGTGTTTTGTTGTTTTAGAGTATCATGGGTTGTATAAGCGAGAATCAACCGGCTGTTTAAACAGTTTTCTGCAGGTCCTATTTATGACAGAGGAATGCAGGAAGGCTGTGTTAAGGTTTGAGTGTTCCGACCTCTTTATCTCAAATCTATTATTTGTTCTGTAAATGTATTAACATTTATCATTATGGTGATCTTTATATTATATACTCTCTGAACAGTTTAAATACCAATGCAGACTTTAACAGTCATCTTAAGAAGATATTTACGACTTTAAAGGAAAAGAGGACTGACGCACTTGACATCACAACCTTTCTTGACATAAAACATGGTGAGTTTACAAACAAGAACTTAAGCTGTGCTTTAATTTGACTTAAAAAACTGAAAGTCAGTTTGTGTTGCAGCCATCCCTTTTATATAAAGGAAATTACTTACCTATCTTAGCCAGGATGCTCTTGAACAATAGTTTTTATTTAAATTAGCTTCCTGGTTAAATAAAAGTGATGAATAAATAAATGAATAAATAAAAGATAACAATTGAAATGTTGTAATGTAGCCATTTTACACTTCAACATGGTGGGAACAAATTTAAATGTTATGATTGTATTGAGACTCTAGACTCACTGATAATGAAATGGAGGTAGAAGTCCCACATGTTGAAGGGCTTACAAAGTATAGCTAGTTCAGTTTTTCATGATGAATTGCATCTGACCAAACTGAACATTCTTATTTCTGATAGAGTTCATGCAAAGGGACGCAGCTGAGTATTTTGAGAAGATCTTAAACAAGGTCCACGAAGATGTGTCCAAGGTGATGTAGCATTGAGATTTGATTGGATTTTGCCTGAGGTTTTGCATTTACATTTAAGTTCTTAAAATTACAAATGTATTTATTATATGCTTTTAAGGTGTTCAATGGATCATTGAGATACACCTCCACCTGTTCAATGAATCATCCAACAAGTAATGAAGTTTGCTCCTTTTGGACACTGCCCCTCTCCTTGAAAGGGCCCTCAGGCGAACCATACAGTGTGGTAGGAAACTTCATTGTAGCAGTTCTTTGATGGATGACTACCAATGGATGTGTGTAAAATGTATACCTGTATTAACAGAACAACATTCACTGTCATACTTTATTCCCTGTTTCCAGCAATGGAAAAAAAGTGCATATTATTTTCCAGTATAGTGTGACAATAATACAATTATTCTGCTGGTACTTTGCATTTTCAGATGGATGGCTTCAATACTTTTTTCAAAAGTTCACTTGCAACTGGAGACAATATGATGTACTGTGATAAATGTGGAGACAAAAAAGATGGACAAAATGTAAGTTTGTTAAAAGGAAGAGATCGATATTTTGGTATAACTGTGGTTAGTATTGAGATATATTCTGTTTATTTTACTAAGACTTGTGAAATGGAGATGGAGCCAGTGATTCTGACTCTGCTACTAAAGAGGTTTGAGTTTGACTACAGATGCATGTCATATGTCAAAATCAGGAGAGAAGTAGAGATACCTCCCACATTAAAAACAAAGGTAATGCTATTTTCAACATATTGTAAACATGAAAGATTTGTTTTGAACAGTTGGTACAATAACCATGTAATGGTTTGCATATCCCAAATAGATTTCTTGTGCTATGCCTTAAATATATATAATTCCTTTTAACAGCATAATCATTATGGACTCTATGCAATGGTGGATCATTCAGGAAGTTTGAGTGGTGGACACTACACTGCCTGTATTAAGTCCGGTGAACAATGGTATCGGTTCAATGACACACATGTTGGAAAGGTACTTATCTGTCTTTTCATTCAACATTTATTTTATTTAATAATGTAATCATTCATATTTTTGGGGGAAGATTCATTGTAATTATAAAATAAGAAATCATTCTGACATGTTAGTATTTTACTAATAAATGTATTTCATCATATTTTACAGCAAAATCCAAAAGAACCTGTCAGGTAAAATTATTACTTCTGTCCAGATGCATAATGATTTTAAGTATTAATATAACAGTTACATCATTGAATTAAATACATTACAGTGTCTACAAATATGTATTTAATAATTGTTTCTCAGTTCGCAGGAGGCTTACCTGCTTATGTACATGAAAGGTAAGTTCTGTATGCAAGAGTATAACAGATGTCATAGTTCCACTATCTCCCTTTGTTGCTCATATTGGGGTACATGCTCAGATCCTCTGACTTAAACACACAACCAAAGCCTCTCATAAACACAGCTGTTGACAGCTTTTTAATGGAACGGGTTAGCAGTATTTAGGGTTAGAAGTGAGTTCAGCCAACTACTCGGTTGCACAGGTTCTGATAGTTATTGTAAGTTGCATTCAAAACTGATCTGATCTAGATGATTTCTGCATGTTGATAAGGATGATCTGTACCTACAGTTATTTCAACTTTCAGAGGTGCACAGTGACACATTTTGTTTGCATTGATACAACTAGGTGATTTGGTGTTAACTTAATTGGAGTTTGTGCACCCAGGTGAAACATGCACAGTTGAATTAGCAATATTTACTGTGCATCCACTTTCTATTGTATCCAGTAAAGAAAATATATTGAAATAAATATATAATGTATATAAAGTATGTATATATACTGTATATACGTTACTTTCAATGATAATAATAAACACTCCACATGATTGTGAAAAGGGCAAAACCTTTTCCATTGTGGATTTTTGAGATATTTGACTGTTTTACATTTTGAGTGTTGACAAACTGTCATTTGCTCTATCTAGCTGGCACTAAAATATGAACAGATGAGGGGAAATTGTGTTTTTGCTCAAGTCACCTGATCAACCTCATAATCGATTTCCATAAAGTAGAAAGGCATGTGACTGACTCAGATGTACCAGTATTCTTTGTCTGACTACATACACCTAGTTTTGCTTTCGTCAACGAAAATTCTGACTAAATATCGTCGTCAACGAACCTTTATCAAGTGACGAAAACGAGACGAGACCCAACGTAAATGCTGGTCATGTGACTAAAATGCAATATTGTTGACGAATAAAAACAAGCCGAAATGTAGTTTACAAAATAAAAACGAGACAAAATGTTCTAACGTTATTTTGTCTCGTTTAGTCGCGTTATTATTATTAGCTAACTCATGAGGCTGTGCTTAATGTGTCTCATTTTAACGTTAGCTTTAAACGTTAGCCACTGGAGCTGAAACCGACTGAGTCTGAGACAAACGTGTGTGACTAACGTGTGTGTGTTTGTGAGAGAGTGTAAAATGGGTTACCATGTGTGACTAGTGTGTGTACTGTGTGTGCGCGCATGTATTTGTTTGTATGAGAGAGTGTAAAGTGGGTTCTTAGTTCCTACCTTACTGACTGCATGTGTAGCCTACTAAGCATCCCTTGTTGGCCAAATACTGTAGCTAGTTTTGTCATTCACATAGCAATCACACTGAACTGAATTTGGCATCAACAACATGACTTTGAATACCTTATTCTAGACAAATACATTAAACAAATGGTTTTGGCATTAACATGCCTCCTGAGACTACTGCTTGGACTACTTCTGTTTTGATTAAAAAGAGACTAAAATACTGTTTTCATTGACTTAAACTAGACTAAATGTCATCAGTTTTCGTCATTAAAACTAGACTACAATGTCATCAGTTTTCGTTGATTAAAACTAGACAAAAATAGTCATGGATAAGTCTGACTAAAATAACACTAAAATGCTCAGATTTTTAGTAGACTGAAATTTGACTAGACTAAAAAGAGTATGAACGTGACTGAAATTAATAAAAACTAAAATGACAGCTTGACACAAAGACGACTAAAACTCAAATTAAAACAGGCCGCCAAAAACAACACACCAAACAATGAGATCTGTACTGTAATGATTCACCATGAATACATGTACTGTTACACTCCTAGTAACTATGCATTACAATTTTCTCTAGAGAAACACAGATACTGTATACTCATGCTTCTTAATTTAGCCTCTGTTTCTGTAATTCCAGAAGAAAAGGGGAATCAGGAAGAGAAAGAGGACTCTCAAGGAAAAGGGGTGGAGGACCACAAGCCCACAGTCAAGAGTAAGGATGAAGATAAAAAACAACAAGGTGAGATTACTAGTGATATAAGAGAGGGGGTCAAAGAAGAAAATGAGAGCGAGAGTAAAGAAATGGAAAAGGAAGTCAAAGGAAAAGAAGGAGAGAGCGAAAGGGGTGATCTCAGTGCAGAAAAAAGAAAGCAAGACATTGATGAAACGGTTGACAGTGTACAATCGGAAAAAGAAAAGGGGAATCGGGAAGAGAAAGATGACTCTCAAGGAAAAGGGGTGGAGGACCACAAGCCCACAGTCAAGAGTAAGGATGAAGATAAAAAACAACAAGGTGAGATTACTAGTGATATAAGAGAGGGGGTCAAAGAAGAAAATGAGAGCGAGAGTAAAGAAATGGAAAAGGAAGTCAAAGGAAAAGAAGGAGAGAGCGAAAGGGGTGATCTCAGTGCAGAAAAAAGAAAGCAAGACATTGATGAAACGGTTGACAGTGTACACTCGGAAAAAGAAAAGGGGAATCGGGAAGAGAAAGAGGACTCTCAAGGAAAAGGGGTGGAGGACCACAAGCCCACAGTCAAGAGTAAGGATGAAGATAAAAAAGTACAAGTTGAGATTACTAGGGATATAAGAGAGGGGGTCAAAGAAGATAATGAGAGTGAGAGTAAAGAAATGGAAAAGGAAGTCAAAGGAAAAGAAGGAGAGAGCAAAAGGGGTCGACATTTTCTTTCAATTTGGCCAAAAAAACTGAGAAAAAAGAAGAGTGTTCTAGAAACAACTGAAGTAGATGATGAGAAGCAAACTAATAAAAGACTGAGAAAAGAGAAGAGAGTTATAGAAACAACAGAAAAAGGAGAGAGCGAAAGGGGTGATCTCAGTGCAGAAAAAAGAAAGCAAGACATTGATGAAACGGTTGACAGTGTACACTCGGAAAAAGAAAAGGGGAATCGGGAAGAGAAAGAGGACTCTCAAGGAAAAGGGGTGGAGGACCACAAGCCCACAGTCAAGAGTAAGGATGAAGATAAAAAAGTACAAGTTGAGATTACTAGGGATATAAGAGAGGGGGTCAAAGAAGATAATGAGAGTGAGAGTAAAGAAATGGAAAAGGAAGTCAAAGGAAAAGAAGGAGAGAGCAAAAGGGGTCGACATTTATTTTCAATTTGGCCAAAAAAACTGAGAAAAAAGAAGAGTGTTCTAGAAACAACTGAAGTAGATGATGAGAAGCAAACTAATAAAAGACTGAGAAAAGAGAAGAGAGTTATAGAAACAACAGAAAAAGGAGAGAGCGAAAGGGGTGATCTCAGTGCAGAAAAAAGAAAGCAAGACATTGATGAAACGGTTGACAGTGTACACTCGGAAAAAGAAAAGGGGAATCGGGAAGAGAAAGAGGACTCTCAAGGAAAAGGGGTGGAGGACCACAAGCCCACAGTCAAGAGTAAGGATGAAGATAAAAAAGTACAAGTTGAGATTACTAGGGATATAAGAGAGGGGGTCAAAGAAGATAATGAGAGTGAGAGTAAAGAAATGGAAAAGGAAGTCAAAGGAAAAGAAGGAGAGAGCAAAAGGGGTCGACATTTATTTTCAATTTGGCCAAAAAAACTGAGAAAAAAGAAGAGTGTTCTAGAAACAACTGAAGTAGATGATGAGAAGCAAACTAATAAAAGACTGAGAAAAGAGAAGAGAGTTATAGAAACAACAGAAAAAGGAGAGAGCGAAAGGGGTGATCTCAGTGCAGAAAAAAGAAAGCAAGACATTGATGAAACGGTTGACAGTGTACACTCGGAAAAAGAAAAGGGGAATCGGGAAGAGAAAGAGGACTCTCAAGGAAAAGGGGTGGAGGACCACAAGCCCACAGTCAAGAGTAAGGATGAACATAAAAAACAACAAGGTGAGATTACTAGTGATATAAGAGAGGGGGTCAAAGAAGAAAATGAAAGCGAGAGTAAAGAAATGGAAAAGGAAGTCAAAGGAAAAGAAGGAGAGAGCAAAAGGGGTGATCTCAGTGCAGAAAAAAGAAAGCAAGACATTGATGAAACGGTTGACAGTGTACACTCGGAAAAAGAAAAGGGGAATCAGGAAGAGAAAGAGGACTCTCAAGGAAAAGGGGTGGAGGACCACAAGCCCACAGTCAAGAGTAAGGATGAAGATAAAAAAGTACAAGTTGAGATTACTAGGGATATAAGAGAGGGGGTCAAAGAAGAAAATGAGAGTGAGAGTAAAGAAATGGAAAAGGAAGTCAAAGGAAAAGAAGGAGAGAGCAAAAGGGGTCGACATTTTCTTTCAAATTGGACAAAAAAACTGAGAAAAAAGAAGAGTGTTCTAGAAACAACTGAAGTAGATGATGAGAAGCAAACTAATAAAAGACTGCGAAAAGAGAAGAGAGTTATAGAAACAACAGAAAAAGAAGGAGAGAGCGAAAGGGGTGATCTCAGTGCAGAAAAAAGAAAGCAAGACATTGATGAAACGGTTGACAGTGTACACTCGGAAAAAGAAAAGGGGAATCGGGAAGAGAAAGAGGACTCTCAAGGAAAAGGGGTGGAGGACCACAAGCCCACAGTCAAGAGTAAGGATGAAGATAAAAAAGTACAAGTTGAGATTACTAGGGATATAAGAGAGGGGGTCAAAGAAGATAATGAGAGTGAGAGTAAAGAAATGGAAAAGGAAGTCAAAGGAAAAGAAGGAGAGAGCAAAAGGGGTCGACATTTTCTTTCAATTTGGCTAAAAAAACTGAGAAAAAAGAAGAGTGTTCTAGAAACAACTGAAGTAGATGATGAGAAGCAAACTAATAAAAGACTGAGAAAAGAGAAGAGAGTTATAGAAACAACAGAAAAAGGAGAGAGCGAAAGGGGTGATCTCAGTGCAGAAAAAAGAAAGCAAGACATTGATGAAACGGTTGACAGTGTACACTCGGAAAAAGAAAAGGGGAATCGGGAAGAGAAAGAGGACTCTCAAGGAAAAGGGGTGGAGGACCACAAGCCCACAGTCAAGAGTAAGGATGAAGATAAAAAAGTACAAGTTGAGATTACTAGGGATATAAGAGAGGGGGTCAAAGAAGATAATGAGAATGAGAGTAAAGAAATGGAAAAGGAAGTCAAAGGAAAAGAAGGAGAGAGCAAAAGGGGTGATCTCAGTGCAGAAAAAAGAAAGCAAGACATTGATGAAACGGTTGACAGTGTACACTCGGAAAAAGAAAAGGGGAATCGGGAAGAGAAAGAGGACTCTCAAGGAAAAGGGGTGGAGGACCACAAGCCCACAGTCAAGAGTAAGGATGAAGATAAAAAAGTACAAGTTGAGATTACTAGGGATATAAGAGAGGGGGTCAAAGAAGATAATGAGAGTGAGAGTAAAGAAATGGAAAAGGAAGTCAAAGGAAAAGAAGGAGAGAGCAAAAGGGGTCGACATTTTCTTTCAATTTGGCTAAAAAAACTGAGAAAAAAGAAGAGTGTTCTAGAAACAACTGAAGTAGATGATGAGAAGCAAACTAATAAAAGACTGAGAAAAGAGAAGAGAGTTATAGAAACAACAGAAAAAGAAGGAGAGAGCGAAAGGGGTGATCTCAGTGCAGAAAAAAGAAAGCAAGACATTGATGAAACGGTTGACAGTGTACACTCGGAAAAAGAAAAGGGGAATCAGGAAGAGAAAGAGGACTCTCAAGGAAAAGGGGTGGAGGACCACAAGCCCACAGTCAAGAGTAAGGATGAAGATAAAAAAGTACAAGTTGAGATTACTAGGGATATAAGAGAGGGGGTCAAAGAAGATAATGAGAGTGAGAGTAAAGAAATGGAAAAGGAAGTCAAAGGAAAAGAAGGAGAGAGCAAAAGGGGTCGACATTTTCTTTCAATTTGGCCAAAAAAACTGAGAAAAAAGAAGAGTGTTCTAGAAACAACTGAAGTAGATGATGAGAAGCAAACTAATAAAAGACTGAGAAAAGAGAAGAGAGTTATAGAAACAACAGAAAAAGGAGAGAGCGAAAGGGGTGATCTCAGTGCAGAAAAAAGAAAGCAAGACATTGATGAAACGGTTGACAGTGTACACTCGGAAAAAGAAAAGGGGAATCGGGAAGAGAAAGAGGACTCTCAAGGAAAAGGGGTGGAGGACCACAAGCCCACAGTCAAGAGTAAGGATGAAGATAAAAAAGTACAAGTTGAGATTACTAGGGATATAAGAGAGGGGGTCAAAGAAGATAATGAGAGTGAGAGTAAAGAAATGGAAAAGGAAGTCAAAGGAAAAGAAGGAGAGAGCAAAAGGGGTCGACATTTATTTTCAATTTGGCCAAAAAAACTGAGAAAAAAGAAGAGTGTTCTAGAAACAACTGAAGTAGATGATGAGAAGCAAACTAATAAAAGACTGAGAAAAGAGAAGAGAGTTATAGAAACAACAGAAAAAGGAGAGAGCGAAAGGGGTGATCTCAGTGCAGAAAAAAGAAAGCAAGACATTGATGAAACGGTTGACAGTGTACACTCGGAAAAAGAAAAGGGGAATCGGGAAGAGAAAGAGGACTCTCAAGGAAAAGGGGTGGAGGACCACAAGCCCACAGTCAAGAGTAAGGATGAAGATAAAAAAGTACAAGTTGAGATTACTAGGGATATAAGAGAGGGGGTCAAAGAAGATAATGAGAGTGAGAGTAAAGAAATGGAAAAGGAAGTCAAAGGAAAAGAAGGAGAGAGCAAAAGGGGTCGACATTTTCTTTCAATTTGGCCAAAAAAACTGAGAAAAAAGAAGAGTGTTCTAGAAACAACTGAAGTAGATGATGAGAAGCAAACTAATAAAAGACTGAGAAAAGAGAAGAGAGTTATAGAAACAACAGAAAAAGGAGAGAGCGAAAGGGGTGATCTCAGTGCAGAAAAAAGAAAGCAAGACATTGATGAAACGGTTGACAGTGTACACTCGGAAAAAGAAAAGGGGAATCGGGAAGAGAAAGAGGACTCTCAAGGAAAAGGGGTGGAGGACCACAAGCCCACAGTCAAGAGTAAGGATGAAGATAAAAAAGTACAAGTTGAGATTACTAGGGATATAAGAGAGGGGGTCAAAGAAGATAATGAGAGTGAGAGTAAAGAAATGGAAAAGGAAGTCAAAGGAAAAGAAGGAGAGAGCAAAAGGGGTCGACATTTATTTTCAATTTGGCCAAAAAAACTGAGAAAAAAGAAGAGTGTTCTAGAAACAACTGAAGTAGATGATGAGAAGCAAACTAATAAAAGACTGAGAAAAGAGAAGAGAGTTATAGAAACAACAGAAAAAGGAGAGAGCGAAAGGGGTGATCTCAGTGCAGAAAAAAGAAAGCAAGACATTGATGAAACGGTTGACAGTGTACACTCGGAAAAAGAAAAGGGGAATCGGGAAGAGAAAGAGGACTCTCAAGGAAAAGGGGTGGAGGACCACAAGCCCACAGTCAAGAGTAAGGATGAAGATAAAAAAGTACAAGTTGAGATTACTAGGGATATAAGAGAGGGGGTCAAAGAAGATAATGAGAGTGAGAGTAAAGAAATGGAAAAGGAAGTCAAAGGAAAAGAAGGAGAGAGCAAAAGGGGTCGACATTTATTTTCAATTTGGCCAAAAAAACTGAGAAAAAAGAAGAGTGTTCTAGAAACAACTGAAGTAGATGATGAGAAGCAAACTAATAAAAGACTGAGAAAAGAGAAGAGAGTTATAGAAACAACAGAAAAAGGAGAGAGCGAAAGGGGTGATCTCAGTGCAGAAAAAAGAAAGCAAGACATTGATGAAACGGTTGACAGTGTACACTCGGAAAAAGAAAAGGGGAATCGGGAAGAGAAAGAGGACTCTCAAGGAAAAGGGGTGGAGGACCACAAGCCCACAGTCAAGAGTAAGGATGAAGATAAAAAAGTACAAGTTGAGATTACTAGGGATATAAGAGAGGGGGTCAAAGAAGATAATGAGAGTGAGAGTAAAGAAATGGAAAAGGAAGTCAAAGGAAAAGAAGGAGAGAGCAAAAGGGGTCGACATTTTCTTTCAATTTGGCCAAAAAAACTGAGAAAAAAGAAGAGTGTTCTAGAAACAACTGAAGTAGATGATGAGAAGCAAACTAATAAAAGACTGAGAAAAGAGAAGAGAGTTATAGAAACAACAGAAAAAGGAGAGAGCGAAAGGGGTGATCTCAGTGCAGAAAAAAGAAAGCAAGACATTGATGAAACGGTTGACAGTGTACACTCGGAAAAAGAAAAGGGGAATCGGGAAGAGAAAGAGGACTCTCAAGGAAAAGGGGTGGAGGACCACAAGCCCACAGTCAAGAGTAAGGATGAAGATAAAAAAGTACAAGTTGAGATTACTAGGGATATAAGAGAGGGGGTCAAAGAAGATAATGAGAGTGAGAGTAAAGAAATGGAAAAGGAAGTCAAAGGAAAAGAAGGAGAGAGCAAAAGGGGTCGACATTTATTTTCAATTTGGCCAAAAAAACTGAGAAAAAAGAAGAGTGTTCTAGAAACAACTGAAGTAGATGATGAGAAGCAAACTAATAAAAGACTGAGAAAAGAGAAGAGAGTTATAGAAACAACAGAAAAAGGAGAGAGCGAAAGGGGTGATCTCAGTGCAGAAAAAAGAAAGCAAGACATTGATGAAACGGTTGACAGTGTACACTCGGAAAAAGAAAAGGGGAATCGGGAAGAGAAAGAGGACTCTCAAGGAAAAGGGGTGGAGGACCACAAGCCCACAGTCAAGAGTAAGGATGAAGATAAAAAAGTACAAGTTGAGATTACTAGGGATATAAGAGAGGGGGTCAAAGAAGATAATGAGAGTGAGAGTAAAGAAATGGAAAAGGAAGTCAAAGGAAAAGAAGGAGAGAGCAAAAGGGGTCGACATTTATTTTCAATTTGGCCAAAAAAACTGAGAAAAAAGAAGAGTGTTCTAGAAACAACTGAAGTAGATGATGAGAAGCAAACTAATAAAAGACTGAGAAAAGAGAAGAGAGTTATAGAAACAACAGAAAAAGGAGAGAGCGAAAGGGGTGATCTCAGTGCAGAAAAAAGAAAGCAAGACATTGATGAAACGGTTGACAGTGTACACTCGGAAAAAGAAAAGGGGAATCGGGAAGAGAAAGAGGACTCTCAAGGAAAAGGGGTGGAGGACCACAAGCCCACAGTCAAGAGTAAGGATGAACATAAAAAACAACAAGGTGAGATTACTAGTGATATAAGAGAGGGGGTCAAAGAAGAAAATGAAAGCGAGAGTAAAGAAATGGAAAAGGAAGTCAAAGGAAAAGAAGGAGAGAGCAAAAGGGGTGATCTCAGTGCAGAAAAAAGAAAGCAAGACATTGATGAAACGGTTGACAGTGTACACTCGGAAAAAGAAAAGGGGAATCAGGAAGAGAAAGAGGACTCTCAAGGAAAAGGGGTGGAGGACCACAAGCCCACAGTCAAGAGTAAGGATGAAGATAAAAAAGTACAAGTTGAGATTACTAGGGATATAAGAGAGGGGGTCAAAGAAGAAAATGAGAGTGAGAGTAAAGAAATGGAAAAGGAAGTCAAAGGAAAAGAAGGAGAGAGCAAAAGGGGTCGACATTTTCTTTCAAATTGGACAAAAAAACTGAGAAAAAAGAAGAGTGTTCTAGAAACAACTGAAGTAGATGATGAGAAGCAAACTAATAAAAGACTGCGAAAAGAGAAGAGAGTTATAGAAACAACAGAAAAAGAAGGAGAGAGCGAAAGGGGTGATCTCAGTGCAGAAAAAAGAAAGCAAGACATTGATGAAACGGTTGACAGTGTACACTCGGAAAAAGAAAAGGGGAATCAGGAAGAGAAAGAGGACTCTCAAGGAAAAGGGGTGGAGGACCACAAGCCCACAGTCAAGAGTAAGGATGAAGATAAAAAAGTACAAGTTGAGATTACTAGGGATATAAGAGAGGGGGTCAAAGAAGAAAATGAGAGTGAGAGTAAAGAAATGGAAAAGGAAGTCAAAGGAAAAGAAGGAGAGAGCAAAAGGGGTCGACATTTTCTTTCAAATTGGACAAAAAAACTGAGAAAAAAGAAGAGTGTTCTAGAAACAACTGAAGTAGATGATGAGAAGCAAACTAATAAAAGACTGAGAAAAGAGAAGAGAGTTATAGAAACAACAGAAGTATTTGTTGATACTAAAAAGAGGCTAAAATGTAGATGTTGCATCTGGTCCACAAGGACAAATAAAAGACTGAGAAAAGAGAAGTTTTATAGAAACAACAGAAGTATTTGGCAAAAATGTATATGTAAGTTCTGGAAAAAAGAGATATGTCCGAATAAAGGACAGAAAAAATGATATTGAGTTAAAGAGATTAGAGTCTTAGGATACTGTAAAGGGACTAGGAACAAAAGAGTTGTCTCTTGATTGTGATTTTCTCTTTTATTTTTATTTTAGTATATTTCAGACTTAGAACATATTATGCAACCAAACAAAATCAAAGAAAAATATTTTGAATTTGCACATTTGTCAAGTTGTTTATGATGACACCTGTGGCATTTTCTCGCAATCACAATATATATATATATTTTAAATACAGTCCACAGTTTGTGTTTCATGATTTTACTGCATTATATTTGAGAAAAATTCCTTCTATGCTCTCCTAGCTCCTCTCTGTAGCAAGCAAGTACATTATTCTAGCAAGTAGTGCCTTACATAGGCCGACCTGTTGCTTCCTATGATCCTTCGTGTAATTTCTGTTCAGCTATATTTTATATTATGTTACCAACAGTTCCAATTTTGAAGCTGGATATTTATCACCGTCATTTTTTTAATTTTTTTATTGCATTTTATTGGATAATGGATATAAATGTGCCTTTACCTCTTCAGCTACATTCAGATAGTGTAACTTGTATAAGACATATACAGTAAATAAACATGAATAGTTTAATTTCTGAAAATACATTGTATCAACAAAACTCTAAATATTGTCGGTACTCAGTAAACCTTTGTTAAAGGAGCCATGTGCTAAATTGTTAATCCAAATAAAATTGTGAACGCTTTTAGTAGACTTTTCTACAATAATCCAACTCGTCCATGCTTTTGATTTAATTCACTGTTTTTAAGAGAAATACATGATTGATGAAATGGACCGATTTTAGAATGGACAAACATTAAATTCTAAAATAACCTTCCCATGACATGAGTGTTGACTAGTGTTAGAATGGGTCGGTTCGAGATCGGATCAGAGGGATTCAGGCAAGGGCGTAGGTTTGTCTCAGCTTTGAGACCAAACCCCCCCCCATGTCGAGTACATCATCTGTACTGGACTTCTGAGCAATGAAATTATGATTTATATTTGGGCATCCCAATTTATAGCACCTTTTTACTACCTACAAGTATAAGTGTGAATGACAACATTCATGGGTAACATTGTCTAAACATCCCTTAAAAATAGCAATTGAATGCAATCTTTACCAAAATGGACAAATTCAACTTCTCACCTGAACCCCTGATGCTGATTCATCACCAACCTGCTCTACATCTGTAGCTTCAGAGTGCTGTTTTTCCTGCACAGTAATTCATCAATTTAATACAGACACTAACCATGCTTAGTTGACTGCTGACATTGGTCGAGATTACAGGGGTAGCCATATTACTATCCAAGGGATTATATAGGCCTACTTATTACCAGATAATATCACTTTTAAATTGCTAGCCTGCTGGTACTAGGCTAAACTAGCACGGTCCCATTATGTGGGTAGGTTAGCTTTATCCTTCTGGCTTCAACAAGACCAGCTGCTGCTAACACACTGGTCGAAAGATTGCAGACGCTAGGGATAGATTTAATACAAGCAAAAGTTACATGCTCTACTACACTAACAACTTTCAAAACATGTTTCCATTGTAGAATGGGTGGCGATGTAAGGCTAGCAGGTTTGCACTGTGTGGGTAATTTTCCTACTAGTTAGCTAACTAACGACCTTGCTAGTTACTTACTCTATGGGTGGTGAAAACACTTCTGATACATCTTTTCTTTTTGGGTGACATTTTCCTATCTACAAAGCACAAAAGGGCCAAAAATATCAATGCTGAGACCAAACGAAATACTAATATGAGGCTTTATTATTTCCTGGCGTATTTAGTAGTTTACCGTGTCAGACTACTGACAGCTCTCTTTCTGCAAGTCAAGATTCACAAAGTGTTTCTGACTGCCACTTCAGCCAATTAAATTACATAATCTTGTCTCGCAGGATCGAGGGCGTATTGGATAACTTGAAAATGTATTTTTCACTTTTCTGGGCGACGAACAATAATACAAATGAGTTTTGCAAATATATTGTGCAAAATATTTTATATTTAGATACAATTATACATTTTATATATAAATTATATTTATATTTAGGGAATATGTTAAACACATGTTGGTCTGCTGCAAGCACAAACTCTAAACCCTGTACATGTACATGTTACAGTATTAAAATGATTACTAGAATGTAATACATATAATAAGAAACAAAAGCATATCAAACATGACATTAAAAGCTGTTTCGAACCATATTTACAAGAACACAACTTTTAATGATAATTTCAGTCTTCCTCGGTCCACCTTCCTCTTCAACTGTTGAGACCACCTCTCCAGAGGTGTGTCATTGAGGTGTGATTGTCATTTTAGCACTCATGCAAATCAATGACTGTCCCAGACGAGTGTCTAGGTGACCAGTGACAAAGGGGCTGCCAAATACAGCCCTACACTGTAATTCGCTCTGGATAAGGGCTTCTGCTAAATAACTAAATGTTGATATGGAAAAATTCTAGCGGCACTGTGTAGATTTGAATAGTCAAGAGATGGCGGTTACAATACATTTATTTTGCTTGTACAAATCAAGATTTAACAAAGTACTTTGTGATCAGTCATAACGAAGGAGGTGCTAGCCACAGGTCGTTCGCCAGAGTGATACAGAACAACCCTAAAACCCTGCCTTATATAAACTTTAGATCAAATGATTCCTCTGAACTCTGTTGATTGGTCAGCACTGCTCAGTGACAGTTTGAAACAATACATCTCTGGTGACAGTTTGACTTCATATCAAGTTCCCACGGTTCTTTAATGTGGCCTCTCTCCCCAAACCAGTAGATAGTAAAACCACAGGAGTTCACCAGTCAAATGGTCAACTGTCCTTTGTGTGGGCCACTTCAAACAAGTCTTACAGGAAGGGTCAGAGCAGTTTGATCAGTTAACAATACAATTGAATCCACATTGTCTCCAGACCAGCTGTCTCTTCCTCCCCAGGTGTCATAAACTGCAAATGGCATCTCTACCAAATGGAGTTGACTCTTAACCCTTGTGTTATCTTCGGGTCATTCTGACCCATCAGTCATTGTGACCCACCGTCGTATTGCGACAACTTTACCGCATACAAAAACAAAGTGAAGCATTTTCTTTTAACCGTTGGGCTGTCTCAGACCCCCCACATTGCGAAGGTTAAAAGAAAATTATTTTTATTTGTTTTTGTATTGGGTAAAATTGGGTAAACACAACGATGGTTCGTTATGAACCTTTGGGTCATGTGACCCGAAGGCAGCACGAGGGTTAATCAACTTTAGACTTCCGTTAAAACACATTCCTCATATATGAAACACACACATTATAACTGTATTCCAAAATTTCCACGACAATGTACAGCTAAATGTAGCTTATTAATTAGCCACATTCAAAAACGTCAGGAGGCCTGTACAATAAATACAAGCTGGGATGTTTTCTGTGTTTAGTGGAGACCGACTCCAAGACCATCCTTTGTCTTGTTTGAAACCCTTCTGAGACTCAAGACATTTCATGACAGAAAGAAAAGATTGGTTTTGGGGCGTATAAAGTATGATTTGGTAGACCATGACAGGATTAGGAAATACACTGTATAATCTTTTATTACAATTTGGACATGATTCAAATGTCAAACTGATGAATGGCCTCATATGCCATTACCTTTCATGAAGACATGATCGTTTCATGAATCGGAATGCTGACAATATTGTTAATGGAACCCAGTTTTATTTGTAAATACATTGTGACATTTGGTAGAGGTAATATTATCAGATAAACTGAGGTGCTAAAGTATTGAAGGTAAAACAGAAAATACATGTGTGAGGTGGCAAAACATGATAACAGCATAACACAGACTGTAGATAACGGCTGTATTTCTGCTTTTGACCTCACCACCACCCACACATGGGTTATAAAAACAGCAACTAAAGAGAACTTTGGATCCTAAACCCAAAAGAGAAAGGAGACTGACCATTTCTCAAGATATAGATGGGAGATAACATGTTCTGGAATTATGCTCAGATCCTGGATCAATTAGCTATTGTTCATGTTAACACGATAAATCCAATAAGTGATATTAGTGGTAAATCTTAAAACATTAAGGCAAAGAAAAAGAAGATGCTACAGAAAGGATGTGGGTTTGTCTATGATGGGACAGGGTTTAAAGACAACATGTTGCATCATCAGTTATTGTAAAACACACAGATGTAAGGAGAAAGTATTGGCTGTTTGAGACTGAAACTCAGTTGAAAAGGCCCCAAACAACAGAGACGTGATAATAGAGATAATAGAAAAAGGAGACTTACTGAACATGTGACAGATTGACCATGTCCCTGTTAAACCCTCAATATATTGATTTCAAGTAACTTTACAAATATCAATTGATACCATGCTCTCTACATATTTAAAAATAATTATTGTAAAATAACACATATGGGGGACTTTTTAATCTGCCAGTTTGAGTCTGATCCTGGCTATTGACCATAGGTTTCACAAGTGGGAAATGTGAAGAGTAAGGGATCACTGACGTATCAATGTATCTCAGCATAAGACTGCTGATGCAGGATCAGGTCTGGTTTTATTAAGCTTATTCAAATGTTAATGCTTTGATCAATCCTATTCAAGTGTACTAAACATTTACCCATGTGTAGCTGCTTTTACACTGTAAAAAAGTCAACTGAACAACAGCAACTGATAAGAACTATGAAAACGAAAGAGAAATAAAATGTATGACCTGGCGGTCTATGACAATGACTGAAAGATAATTTGTTAGGAACATCAGTTATTGTATAACTTAGCATGGCCAGGTCCAGGGCCACGTTACCAGGGCCCCGATTTTCGGTAAAATCAGGATATGGCTTGCTGTGTAAATATTTTTAATGCATGCAGTATTTTCTCGCCTTTGTATTTCGTCACTATGACCCCATTTATTATAGACTTGTAGCAAGCACTGTCTGATTCTTAGCTTGAGGTGAACATAGCATCTCGTATTATATATCTCAGCAGTAAGAGAACGTAAATGTGTAAAATATACAGATGCAAAAAAAAGCATCTTGAGAAACTGTTGAAATTGTCCTGAACCACAGCAACTATTCACCATGAAGGTGAAGGAGACATGAGATTTAATGTATGTGACTGGCTGGCAATCGTAAAGCTCTTGTTAGTTGCTGTTCACAGGCTCTGTGAGCATAGTTCAACTATAATGAAGCAATAAATCACAAGAGGGTGTGGTAAACACAAATAACCCAAGGGCTGTGCTGCTGTCAATAGGGTTAAGTTTCTGTTGCTGTCAGGGGCCAAGAATGTCTGGGGAATTCCAAACCACTACAGTAAATCTACTTTCTGTTTTACCTTCATGATCTTAGTACCCCAGTTTATATGATAAAATTACCTCTAATAAATGTCACAAGCATCATTACAAATATTGAATACAATAAACAATATTGTAAGCATTCTGATTCCTTGGAAACAGAGTACAGTCATCATCTGCCAAATCATAATCAACTATGGTAGATAACATGTTCTGAAATTATGCTCAGAACCTGGGTCAATGAACTGGTGTTCGTGTTAACACAAATAAGTGACATTAGTGGTAAATCTTAAAACATTAAGGCAAAGAAAAAGAAGATGCTACAGAAAAGACATGGGTTTGTCTATGATGGGACAGGGTTTAAAGACAACATGTTGCACTTGCATCATCAGTTATTGTCAAACACACAGTTGTAAGGAGAAAGTATTGGCTGTTTGAGACTGAAACTTTGTTGAAATCGCCCCGAACAACAGAGACTGACGTGAAGGTATTAGAGAAAGTAGACTTACTGAACGGCACGTGCCCCAGTAAAAAGGGTCTATCGACACCCCTGCTGAACAATGTGACAGGTTGACAATGTCCCTGTTAAACCCTCAATTTATAGATGTCAAGTAACTTTACAAATATCAATTGATACCATGCTCTCTACATATTTAATAATAATTATTGTAAAATAACACATATGGGGGACTTTTTAATCTGCCAGTTTGAGTCTGATCCTGGCTATTGACCATAGGTTTCACAAGTGGGAAAGGTGAAGAGTAAGGGATCACTGACGTATCAATGTATCTCAGCATAGGACTGCTGATGCAGGATCAGGTCTGGTTTTATTAAGCTTATTCAAATGTTAATGCTTTGATCAATCCTATTCAAGTGTACTAAACATTTACCCATGTGTAGCTGCTTTTACACTGTAAAAACGTCAACTGAACAACAGCAGCTGATAAGAACTATGAAAACGAAAGAGAAATAAAATGTATGACCTGGCGGTCTATGACAATGACTGAAAGATAATTTGTTAGGAACATCAGTTATTGTATAACTTAGCATCACAGTGTAAAAATGTTGTCCTGATAAAGACTCAAACTATGTTGAGCAACTATGTGAGGCTTGAACAACAGCAACTGAAAGGCACTGAAGGTCACGGAGGTGACAGAAAAGAGTGTGATGTGACAATCTCTGTCTGATTTCGTGTCACCTCTAATGGGGAAAGTCAATCTTTCCTAAATTGACTGTCTAAGTGTGCTTGTAGTATGAAATACTGTATGCTTTTTCCTTACCCTCACATTATTACCAGGGCCCCAATTTTCGGTAAAATCAGGATACTTGAACAGCAACTGAAAGGCACTGAAAGTCATGTGAGGTGACTTTATGTCATCTCTAATAGGGAAAGTCAAATTTTGAATGACAAGTTTTACCTTTCGTGCAGTCTATGTGCTAAGATCCTGAAAGTAAAACATAAAGTAGATTTACTGTGTGAGGTGGCATGATAAAGGCAAAACAAAAACTAATTTAGTAAGATAGAGATGGTAGATAACATGTTGTGGAATTCTCCTCAGACCCTGGGTCAATGAACTGGTGTTTATGTTAAGTAATAGGAAGAGAATAAACATTTAAAATGGAAAAGGAGACAGTGTTTCTGACTGTGACTGAAGAGGTTAGAGTGAGATTGATGCCATATGTCAAAATTGTGATGTAGATACCTCTCACTTTAAAGAGGTAACATTCTTTCAACATATCTAAAAAAAAACTATAATTGAGAGACATATTTTAGTAGTTTAACATAGTAGGTACTAGAACAATGTAACAACTCATTTTGAAGATGCTTATATATCACCGTTATTTGTTGGTTTCGACATTGCATTGTATTGATAAGGGATATGTGCCTTTGCCTCTTAGTACTTTTTACCACTAATGTTCTTTAAATAGTGTAACTACTAAAATACATATAGGCCTACAGTAAATAAAGATGAATAGTTTCATATATCTGAAGATACAATGTATCAATTTAACTCTAAATATATATTCAGTAAATCTGTGTTAAAGGATCCAGCCATGTGCTAAATCTGCAAATTGTTAATCGAAAGAAAATTGTGAATGCTGTTGGTAGATTATTCTAAAATAATCCAATTGGTCCATGCTTTTAATTTAAGACTTAATTGACAAACATTGAATTAGGTTAGGCCTCCTATTGTCATGACCTCATATTGTCATGACTTGAGTGTTGACTTTCGTTGTAAAAGAAAAGGCCACATGATAATTTGAAAAACATTTGTAACGTTTGCTAATAGTTTGCCAGCTGGAAGCAAGTCGTCCGGCAGGGTAAAACACCGACTAACGTTTGTTTAATAATACTATTTCTTCTATTAAAGGGTGTCATGTTACTATTTGATGTAAAACAGTTTTTTGCAATTACCTTCATGGGGGGACGAGATTTAGTGACGTTGCTCTGGAGTGGAACGTTTGAAAATCGAAAGTGATAGCAAGTAGGGTTTTATTTTCCTCATGGACCCTCAATTTGTCTTCGTCGTGTTCGCAGACCATCTCAGATCAGAAAGTCTGTCTGATCTGATAATATAATCATTAGAATTTACTCCGAAGGCTGGTGAACATATTGAAGGTAATTAAGCGCGAATTCATACAATATTGGTTCACCCAATCGTCTAAGTTAAAAAAGCTCAGCCTACAATTTTTAAAAACGCATCAATACAAGTCTGTATGTAGATACATTATGTGTAAAACATTGCTGTAACAAAACTATCTGACCATAAACAGTTTTTTCGGGATATTGGAGTTATGTCGTCTCTTGGTCAAAGTAAGTCTACTGGAAAAATTGAAATAAGTACATGGTAGAATATTGTATTTGCGTTGTAGGTTGTTGGCAACGCATAGCCTATATTATACCCTCTCTGTATATCTAAATGATCGTTGTGTTTTGTTGTTTTAGAGTATCATGGGTTGTATAAGCGAGAATCAACCGGCTGTTTAAACAGTTTTCTGCAGGTCCTATTTATGACAGAGGAATGCAGGAAGGCTGTGTTAAGGTTTGAGTGTTCCGACCTCTTTATCTCAAATCTGTCTATCTATCTGTTTCTGTCTTTCAGCTGAGAGTTTTTGAAGACTCTGCCTTTCAAAAGTAAGCTAATCTAGAAATCCTACTATATTTCTCTACTCACTTAACACATACTATGTTACATTTAATGATACAATTATTTCATCATAAATACTATTTACTAAAGCATTATATAAAGCACATATTGTACTTAAACTTGAGGATGTCATGTAAGAGGGGGAGGCAGATGGCTGGGCGGTTAGGGAGTCGGGCTATTAATCAAAAGGTTGTTGGTTTGATTCCCGGGCTGTGCAAAATGACGTTGTGTCCTTGGGCAAGGCACTTCACCCTACTTATCTCGGGGAGAATGTCCCTGTACTTACTGTAAGTCACTCTGGATAAGAGCGTCTGCTAAATGACTAAATGTAAGAGACAATAAGATAGATCATTTGTTGCTGATAATAAAGCTGTTCAGAACTACATATATACTGTAGTATTAGCAATTGGACAGTTTCAGTTTTAAATCAATCTCATCTCAATCAATATGTTCAGTTCCATGCAAAATGCCAACCTAAATTGCTTACCAATATAATGTAAAAAAAAAAAAAAAACACTTTGAACACTTTGAATAATCTCTTTGTGCTTTGCAGTAATTTTGTAATCTATTTTACTAATCATTGCTTTGTATCTATACTTCGTACTTGTGCCAAGTGTAAATGCATATTAAATCATTCATATGGCTCTTAATGTAGATCCAACCAAGCCTACCTTCTCATGTACAAGAAGTGTGGTGAAGGCTTGAGAACAGCACATTCACAGTCGCAAGAATACAGTCAACCTACAAGAGCAGGATCGAGAAGAGGGGAGAAGGGATCAGAAGGGAAGAAACATGAGCAGGCAGACAGTGGCTCATCAGAACACTATGCTACATCCCAACTACAGCAGCACGAGAGAAGATTTTGACATTGGACAACGGGAAGTTGCCATCAGAGAAGATGAAAACCTCCAACAAACAATTAAAGAACAGGATCAAAAACCAGCAACCGCAACAGCGCACAATACTGTACAATCTAACTACTCCGAAAGTTACAAACTATCCTCCACCAAAGGCAATATTGGACTGTCCTCTACAGAGAGGGTGCAACAGTCTTCCTCAACAGGGTCTACGAGCCGTAGTGGGCATACTAATGTGGGTGCCCAGAAAAACACAGCAAAGTCAGGAGGGAAGGGATCAGGACGGGAGAGCAATTATGCTTTTAATCACAAACATCCTGACAATTTCCCAGTATCAAATGATAATAGAGTATCCCAAAGTGTCAAATCAAGAAGTAGAGAGAATGCTGCTCAACACACAATGACTAAAGGACAGGAAGAAGAACAAATGACAGCGTCACATTCCGACAGTCACTTCTTCTATTCCCATGATCAACAAAGGCTGAATGTTCCTGTAAAGAAAGGTAAAAATGGTTATTAGGTTCTTGAATACCAAGTACATGGTAGAATACTGTATTTGCATTGTAAGTTGTTTGCAACGCATATAATATACTCTCTCTGTAAATCTAAATGATCTTTGTGTTGCGGTTTTAGAGTATCATGGGTTGTATAACCAAGGATCAACCTGCTATTTGAACAGTGTCCTGCAGGTCCTATTTATGACAGAGGAATGCAGGAAGGCTGTGTTAAGGTTTGAGTGTTCCGACCCCTTTATCTCAAATCTATTATTTGTTCTGTAAATGTATTAACATTTATCATTATGCTGATCTTTATATTATATACTCTCTGAACAGTTTAAATGCCCTTGGACAATTTGACAATAATCTTAAGAGCCTATTTAAGACTTTAAAGAAAGAGACGACTGACACATGTAAAATCACACCCTGTCTGGACATAGGAAAGGGTGAGTCTACAAACAAGAACTTAAGCTGTGCTTTAATTTGACTTAAAACACTGTGTGTTGCAGCCATCCCTTTTATATAATTAAAATGACTTACCAATCTTGGCCAGGATGCTTTTGAAAAATATTTTTAATTGAAATGAGCTCTTCCTGCTTAAATAAAAGTTACAAAATAAAAGATAACATTTGAAACGTTGGAATGTAGCCATTTTACACTTCAACATGGTGGGAAAAATATTCTTAGAGATTGGGAAATGAGAGCTACAGTACTCATCTCCTTTCAGTGCCTAAATATCTCATTCAGAGGACCACATGTACAATTTTACATCACATTCATGATGTGAATGTGCAATGGTCCCCTGCAGACAATAACAGTAAAGTTATAAGTTTTGTCCACTCCACATGCTTATTTTTTTTGCTTAAAGATTGCATCCTCAAATGTTATGATTGTATGAAGACATTATTCTCACTGATAATCAAATGGAGGTAGAAGTCCCACATGTTGAAGGGCTTACAAAGTATAGCTAGTTCAGTTTTTCATGATGAATTGCATCTGACCAAACTGAACATTCTTATTTCTGATAGAGTTCATGCAAAGGGACGCAGCTGAGTATTTTGAGAAGATCTTAAACAACGTCCATGATGATGTGTCCAAGGTGATGTAGCATTGAGATTTGATTGGATTTTGCCTGAGGTTTTGCATTTACATTTAAGTTCTTAAAATTACAAATGTATTTATTATATGCTTTTAAGGTGTTCAATGGATCATTGAGACACACCTCCACCTGTTCAAAGAATCATCAAACAAGTGATGAAGTTTGCTCCTTTTGGACACTGCCCCTCTCCTTGGAAGGGCCCTCAGGCGAACCATACAGTGTGGTAGGAAACTTCATTGTAGCAGTTCTTTGATGGATGACTACCAATGGATATGTGTAAAATGTATTCATGTATTAACAGAACAACATTCACTGTCATACTTTATTCCCTGTTTCCAGCAATGGAAAAAAAGTGCATATTATTTTCCAGTATAGTGTGACAATAATACAATTATTCTGCTGGTACTTTGCATTTTCAGATGGATGGCTTCGAAGATTTTTTCAAAGGGTCACCTACAACTAAAGACAATATGATGTACTGTGATAAATGTGGAGACAAAAAAGATGGACAAAATGTAAGTTTGTTAAAAGGAAGAGATCGATATTTTGGTATAACTGTGGTTAGTATTGAGATATATTCTGTTTATTTTACTAAGACTTGTGAAATGGAGATGGAGCCAATGATTCTGACTCTGCTACTAAAGAGGTTTGAGTTTGACGACAGATGGAGGTCATATGTCAAAATCAGGAGAGAAGTAGAGATACCTCCCACATTAAAAACAAATGTAATGTCATGCATAACACCTAAACACATACATACTCAAGGTACCACACACTGGCATTTACAGTATACAGTGAGGTTCATTAATAAACCTGTTTATTTTTCTTAGAGGAATGTTCAGTATGAACTGTATGCAATTGTGGACCACAGTGGGAGTTTAACTAGCGGACATTACAGGGCTCAAATCAAGTCCTACGAGGACCAGAAATGGTATGAGTTTGATGACAACTACGTTAAACAGGTAAGGGCTGTAGGTGACATGCTACCATTCCTGTAAAAACGTAATTTCTTTAGTGTAAAATGCTGTCTGTACAGTTAAGGCTATACCAAAACAAACATTAACTGTTACATTCCCACTGAAAACAAGCGCAACAACAACAAATGCCTAATTAGTTACTTGTGATAATTATTTAGTTAAGTTTAATACATTGTTGTTTCTGTCTTTCAGCTGAGAGTTTTTGAAGACTCTGCCTTTCAAAAGTAAGCTAATGTAGAAATCCTACTATATTTCTCTACACACTTAAAACATACTGTTCTGACATACTATGTTACATTTAATGATACAATGACTTAATCATGAATACTATTTACTAAAGCTTTATGTAAAGCACATATATTGTATTTAAACTTTAGAAGGCTGTGGTTCTCATTTCAGATGAAGGGATGATAATAAAGCTGTTCAGAACTAGCTATATACTGTATTAGTAGCAATTGGACAGTTTGAGTCTTAAATCAATCTCATTTTGATCAATATGTTCAGTTCCATGAAAAATGGCAACCTAAATTGTTTACCAATATAATGTAAAACAAACTAAGACCTTTGAATAATCCCTTTGTGCTTTGCAGTAATTTTGTAATCTATTTTACTGTAATAACCTGATCTTCATCAGTTATTTTGATTTTCATCACTTGTTTGTATTTTTCTTTTTTGGAAATGTCACTTGATGTTTAAGATGTACAGTTATATCAGAGAATGTCTAAACAAGCTCTGGTTATATATATATATATATTGTTCAGTTCAGATAATGACCCGGAAGAGAAGGGCGAGTGAAGGACTTGTTTGGTTGTCAAGGAGACAGAGACACGTTGTTGGTGGTTGGCTAGGTTGACGGCGTGGCTGCCTGGTGTTGGAGCATCGGTGACCTATATATATATATATATATTTTTTTTTTTTTTTTACATGTTAATGTTTTTTATTCTGTGGATCACATTGTAAATTATTTAGTAAAAAAATACTAATATGTATGTTTGTGGACATGTGCAAAGTATAGTCAATCCACGTCTCACAGAATTATCAACACAAACCCGCTCCAGTTGGCGTCGACAGTCCGGTCTCGCCAACTCCGGTCCACCAAAAGATGCCACCGAAAAAATATAGGTCACCGATGCTCCAACACCAGGCAGCCGCGCTGTCAACCTTGCCAACCTCCAACAACGTGTCTCTGTCTATATAACTGTACATCTGAAACATCAAGTGACATTTCCAAAAAACTAACACATATTTCAAATTTAAGAAAAATACAAACGAGTGATGAAAATCAAAATAACTGATGAAGATCAGGTTATTACATTACCAATCATTGCTTTGTAACTATACTTTTTACCTGTGCCAAATGTAAATATATGCATATTAAATCATTCATATGGCTCTTAATGTAGATCCAACCAAGCCTACCTTCTCATGTACAAGAAGTGTGGTGAAGGCTTGGGAACATCGACTTCACAAATGCAAGAATACAGTCATACTACAACAGCAGCATCAAAAAGAGAGGAGAAGGGATCAGGAGGGAAGAAAGATTGCCACAGTAGTAGTCAGCATGATACCGTACACACAGGGAATAAAGGACAGGTAGAAAAAGCAATTACAACCCAACCACCCCCCATCAACAGCCCTGGTCAACAAAGGCTGAATGTTGAAGCACCAAAAAAAAAACTTGGGACTTCGGTGTAGCTAACATTTAAAGGGTCAGACACGACCTTCAGAGATCTGCCTGCTAATAATTACTATACTTTTTAGACCTGCATTTAAACATGATCAGGTAAAAAAAAATATATATATTTTGTTGTAAATCCACTTAATATTTGAGAATCACTTATGAGAGAACTTGCCTAAATTATTTTCACTTAAATAATTAATTGCAACTCTGCTCAAATTAATCTAACACAACCCTTTTCATAGTTACACACATAGTTACACAGTTTATTGTTGATTTAATGTCTTAATCTCATTTAATGCCATGTAAGCTGGTGCGTTTTAGACTAACTTAATAAGATTTGTATCAAAATAAATAAAGACAGAATCTTTTAATACAATTTGATACTTTTTTTGTGTTGAGTTAAGAATTGTTCAATTCAATAAATACATCAATGGTGAAATTAAAAACTCTACTTTGTGTCTAGTTTTTTGTTATTGGGTGTGCTTGCTTTTGAAAAGGTGAAACCTATATTCTCAATATTAATATATATATATTTACATTTAGTCTTTTAGCAGACGCTCTTCTCCATAACGACTTACAGTAAGTACAGGGACATTCCCCCGAGGCAAGTAGGGTGAAGTGCCTTGCCCAAGGACACAACGTCATTTGGCACATCCGGGAATCTGAACAATTCAGTTTGCAGATGGTACTGTTTAAGTTGTGATTCCAGCTAAGATACTACCACAGTGACAATGTTGTAAGAATCAGCTTGTTTTTTCTTCATAAATGTTATTCAATATGAGTAAAGTGTGGAGATGCTATCCAAGAATGTGACATCACTAACTGTGGCCATTGCATCAAGTGGTCTTGCTTTGATAAACACAGAGGGACATGCATGCATGAATGAATAAATGTACATTTAAATGTAAACATGTTAGATTATCTTTACTATTGAACTATGTGGCATCAAAATACAGGAGTCCTGAATATAAATATTAAGAATATCTGTTTTGGGGCCGCATAACATATGATTTGGTAGATCATGACAGGATTTGTAAATACAAATTTTTTATTTTTACATGATTCCAAATTCTGATTCCTTGAAAACAGAGTAGAGTCATCATCTGCCAAATCATAGATAATCAACTATGGTAGATAACATGTTCTGGAATTATGCTCAGATCCTGGGTCAATGAACTGGTGTTCGTGTTAACACAAATAAGTTACATTAGTGGTAAATCTTAAAACATTAAGGCAGAGAGAAAGAAGATGCTACAGAAAAGACGTGGGTTTGTCTATGATGGGACAGGGTTTAAAGACAACATGTTGTATCATCAGTTATTGTAAAACACACAGATGTAAGGAGAAAGTATTGCCTGTTTGAGACAAACTCTTGTCGTAATGGCCCCATTTATCATAGACTTGTAGAAAGCACTGTTTGTTATTCAGCTTGAGGTGAATGTTTGCATATCCTATTATATATCTCAGCAGTAAAGAGAAAGCGCTTTGAGACTAAAACTATGTTGAAATGGTCTTGATCCTGAACAACAGCAACTGAAGTTTATGAAGGTGAAAGAGAAATGAGATTTGATGTATGTGACTGGTTGGCACTAGTAAAGCATTTGTGTTTCTGTTTTACCTTCATGATCTTAGTATCCCAGTTTATATGATAAAATTACCTCCTGTTATATATCTTAGCAGTAAGAGAACGTAAATGTGTAAAATATACAGGTGTAAAGAAAAAGCAGCAACTGTTTATCATGAAGGTGAGGGAGAAATGAGATTTAATGTATGTGACTGGCTGGCAATCGTAAAGCTCTTGTTAGTTGCTGTTGTCAACATAGTTCAACTGTAATAAAGCTATTATGTGGTAATGGCAAAGTTGAAGGTATGATGTGGTAAAGGGCTGTGCTGCTGTCAATAGTGTTAATAGCTTCTGTTGCTGTCAGGAACCAAGAATGTCTGGGGAATTCCAAACCACTACAGAAAATCTACTTTCTGTTTTACCTTCATGATCTTAATACCCCAGTATATATATGATAAAATTACCAAAAAAAAATGTGGTAATCATTGGTAAATCTTATAACATTAAGGCAGGGAGAAAGAAGCTCCAGAAAAGACATGGGTTTGTCTATGATGGGACAGGGTTTAAAGACAACATGTTGTATCATCAGTTATTGTAAAACATACAGATGTAAGGAGAAAGTATTGGCTGTTTGAGACTGAAACAGTTGAAATGACCCCAAAAACAGAGACTGACGTGAAGGTAATAGAAAAAGGAGACTTACTGAACATGTGACAGATTGACCATGTCCCTATTAAACCCTCAATATATTGATTTCAAGTAACTTTACAAATATCAATTGATACCATGCTCTCTACATATTTAATAATAATTATTGTAAAATAACACATATGGGGGACTTTTTAATCTGCCAGTTTGAGTCTGATCCTGGCTATTGACCATAGGTTTCACAAGTGGGAAAGGTGAAGAGTAAGGGATCACTGACGTATCAATGTATATCAGCATAGGACTGCTGATGCAGGATCAGGTCTGGTTTTATTAAGCTTATTCAAATGTTAATGCTTTGATCAATCCTATTCAAGTGTACTAAACATTTACCCATGTGTAGCTGCTTTTACACTGTAAAAAAGTCAACTGATCAACAGCAACTGATAAGAACTATGAAAATGAAAGATAAATAAAATGTATGACCTGGCGGTCTATGACAATGACTGAAAGATAATTTGTTAGGAACATCAGTTATTGTATAACTTAGCAGGGCCAGGGCCACGTTACCAGGGCCCCGATTTTCGGTAAAATCAGGATACTGGATAAGATTTGAAAGGAGGGAAATTTCTTGCTGTGTAAATATTTTGAATGCATGCAGTATCTTCTCGCCTTTGTATTTCGTCACTATGGCGCCATTTATCATAGACTTGTAGCAAGCACTGTCTGCTTCTTAGCTTGAGGTGAACAAAACAACAGACACGTGACGTGAAGGTAATAGAGAAAGGAGACTTACTGAACAATGTGACAGGTTGACAATGTCCCTGGTTAAACCCTCAATTTATAGATTTCAAGTAACTTTACAAATATCAATTGATTTACATGTAAAACTGTAAAAAAGTCAACTGAACAACAGCAATTGATAAGAAAAATGATGAAAAAGAAAGAGAAAGAAAAGGTATGACTTGTCAGTCTATGACAATGACTGAAAGATCATTTGTTTGGAACATCAGTTATTGTATAACTTAACATCACAGAGTAAAAATGTTGTTCTGCTAAAGACTCAAATTATGTTGAGCAACTATGTGAGCCTTGAACAACAGGAAATGAGCGAAGCAAATTCAGGCATGGCACTCGGGCAGCGCGTGTCATATCACACATCGCCGTGTTCTTAGCCCATAGGCTTAGCTCGATAGGCGGCGCTATAAAGTCGCACACATGCACGCACACGCATCCTCGATTACCTTTGTGTTCCTCGCTGCTGCCACCCACCACCATCCCCTTCTCCCCCGTGTTGTCTGTCTGTACTCCCCGTGGGGGATTTAAGTCATTTAAGTCGTGGGGAAGGGCTCCCTGAAGGCAGGGAGCGCTTCCCCATGTACATCCATTCCGCCAATGTTAAACCATTTCTCATGTATATGAATAAATGGTGAAATCAATCACGACAGTGTCTTTACTGAACTGAAAGGAACTGAAGACCATGAAGGTGACAGATGATTTGGTGTCACCTCTAATAGGGAAAGTCCATTTTTCCGATATTGACTGTCTAAGTGTGCTTCTAGTCTGAAATAATGTAAGCTATTTCCTTGATTTTCTGTAAAACCAGTATACTGGATAAGATTTCAAATGAGAGACATGGCTTGCTGGGTACATTTTTGAATGCATGCAGTATTTTCTCTACATATTTTAGTGAGTGTAAGGACTCCTACAGGAGGAAGCTGGAGGCCAAACTCCAGCAGAACAATTGAACGCGCTGTATCTAACCAACTGTCAAACTTTCTCTCTCAGAACAACCTGCTTGACCCCAACCAATCAGGCTTCAAGACTGGCCACTCCACAGAAACTGCCCTCCTGTCAGTCACCACTGCCCTCCAGTCTGCCAGAGCGGCTTCAAGGTCATCCGTCATCATTCTGCTGGACCTTTCTGCAGCATTTGATATGGTTAACCATCAGATCCTGCTCGACAGACTTTCTGAAATGGGCATCACTGGCATGCACTTCAGTGGATCTCTTCCTACCTGTCGGGAAGATCCTACCAGGTCTCCTGGGGAGGCAAAGTGTCAGGACCCCGCCAGCTCTCCACTGGTGTCCCACAGGGCTCCGTCCTTCTCCCTGTACACAACCTCAGTTGTGTACATCACCTCCCATGGCTTCTCCTACCACTGCTACGCTGACGACACGCAGCTGTACCTTTCGTTCCCCCCGACTGATCCGGGGATCTCAGCTAGGATCGAGGCCTGCCTCACAGACATCTCCGCCTGGATGACCAAGCACCACCACCAGCTGAACCTTGCTAAAACAGAACTTCTCATCATCCCGGCCAAACCCTCCATCTCCCATGATCTCTCAATCACCCTGGGATCTGCGACGGTGACCCCTTCATCCTATGCCAGGAACCTCAGGGTTACCATGGATGACGAGCTCTCCCTCACAGTTCACATTGCTGCAGTCTCCCGGTCGTGTAGATTCACCCTCTACAACATCCGGAAGATCAGGAGATACCTGTCTGAGCACTCCACCCAGCTGATAGTCCAAGCACTTGTCCTCTCCAAGTTGGACTACTGCAACTCGCTGCTTGCCGGTCTCCCAGCATGCGCAACCCGCTCTCTCCAGAGGATTCAGAACGCAGCAGCCCGCCTGGTCTTCAATCTACCCAGACGCTCCCATGTTACCCCGCTCCTCATCTCCCTCTACTGGCTTCCCATCATGTCCCATATCAGATTCAAGACCATGTTACTGACCTTTCGAGCGGTGAACGGGACTGCACCCGACTACATCAAGTCTCTCCTCTAGCCTTACACCCCCACCCGCCACCTACGGTCTTCTTCAGACAACCGCCTGGTGGTCCCACCGCTCAAGAGCGCCCGGTCCCAACACAAGCTCTTCTCCTGTCTGGCCCCCCAATGGTGGAATCAACTCCCCACCTCCATCAGAGACACTGACTGTCTCCCCACGTTCAAGAAAAGGCTCAAGACGCACTTGGAGTACAACGGTACTTAGGAATGATTGGCTGGACCTGATGTTAGTTTCCTCCAGGATCACAATGACTCTTATTGAGAGACTTGTTGCTCTTGTTGGTTAGTTGTAACTGACTTAAAATGATTGTACTTTCTGTGAATTATATTATTGTTGCTTGCTTTTTCTATAGGTACACTCTTGCACTTCTGAGGTTCATGTTGTTTAATTGTAACTTGTCTAACTACATGCTCTTATGGTTCTTCCCTTTGGGACTTATTAGTTTTTTCACAATGTATGCTTCATGTTTTGGCTACCGGCAATGTTTGGGGCCATCTCGTTGTTATGATCAGTGACCTATGCACTTTTGTAAAGCTCTCTCTTGGAAGTCGCTTTGGATAAAAGCGTCTGCTAAATGCATGTAAATAAATACAAATGTAACAACGTGAGGGAGGTGTGGGCCGCCATGAAGGAGATCACAGGCTTCAAGGGGAGAGAGAGACAACCAGGGGGCTTCCTGAAGAGGGCCAATGAGTTGAACTGTTTCTTCAACAGGTTTAGCTCACAGCCCTCCCAAACACCTCCGCTGCCTTCCCCGCTCCCCCCTCTGTCCCCCCTGGTGAGCTGCATGGACAGAGAGCCCTCTACATCAAAGGGCTCTTCCTCCACTGACGCCATGAACCCCTCACCCCCTCTCTGTGACGACTGGCCAGGTTCAGAGACAGCTGGAGAGACTCCACCAGCAGAAGGCTGCAGGACCTGACAGCATCAGCCCCAGGGTACTGAAGACCTGCGCCACCCAGCTGGCTTAGGTCCTGCAACACCTCTTTAACCTGAGCCTGAAGCAGGAGGAGGTCCCAGTGCGGTGGAAGACGTTGTGCCTGGTACCAGTTCCTAAGAAGACGACTCCATCTGGCCTCAAAGACTACCGACCGGTTACCCTCATGTTGCATGTGATGAAGGTGCTGGAGGCTGGTCTTGGCCCACCACAGGCCGCTGGTAAGATATTCCCGGGACCCGCTGCAATTTGCATATTTGCAATTTTCCAGCGTCATGTGGGAGTGGACGACGCCCTCATCTACCTGCTGCAACGAGCTCAGTCGCACCTGGACAGAACCGGTGGCTCTGGGAGAATCACTTTCTTTGATTTCTCCAGTGCATTCAACACCATCCAACCACTGCTGCTGAGTGAGAAGCTGCGGGTGGTGGGGGTAGACACGTCCACTGTCTCCTGGATCACTGACCACCTAACAGGCAGACCACAGTTTGTGCGACTAGGTCACCTTATACACTGCTGACTTCCAGTACAACACACTGCCCAGTCGGACAAACTGAGGTATCTATCTATGAAATACCCTTTACGGTAGGCCTAATAGTAGGCTACTCCTAGGGTGCCAGTATGAGCCTGAACCTATGCCTCTCATTCCCAAAATGCACCCAGCAAGCCATTTCTCTCATAGCATACAGTATTTCATACTAGAACCACACTTAGACAGTCAATTTAGTAAAGATTTACTTTCCACACAAAATTAAATTGTCTTTAGATAGTGTGACTTGTATGGGACATATACAGTAAATATATAATATACTGTATATCTACCCTTTCAGAACCACTGTCTCTGTCTCTCTCTAACATGACACATACTCACTGAATCCCCTCCAATTACAGTAAACATCAAAGGCTGGGTGGTTTTCATTTACTTTCTTAGAAGAACCTGTTTGACTTTGTGGTGGCCGAAAACTGTATGAAATGACTATTACTAAAGTAGTGATTGTCCTTAAGTGAACTAGCACTAAGCTGTCTGAAGGGTTACCTTAGATGAACTATCATTAATCTAAGAGCAAGACACAGCACCTAGACAAACTGTCACTGACCAAAGGTTAATAAGGATACACCAGTAAGGAAAGGAACTGACCTAGGATACATCAGCAGGAAAGTACTGACCGAAGATAGACAAAGCATATGTCAGATGGGAAAGTATAGAACATGATTATTAAACAAACACCTGTGTATTAAAGAGTGGACTTTAGCCGGTTTATGACTGATAAGATCTGAAATAGAAATGCTGACATCAGGAAAAGGAAGAGCTAGCCAGAGCAGGATGTTTTTCAATATGCCCATGTTTAGTTAAAGGGAGGACCTCTTTTCAAGACTATAAAAATATTTGGCGCTCAAGCTTATGCCAAACTTTCAGCACGGAAAGTCCATCTGATTGTATCTCCAATTATCAAATAAAAAACTTGCATTTGAGCCAGAAAAGAGCCTGACTCCGTCTCTTCTTGAAGCAACCTTTCAGAAGCAGGCCGGAACAACTTCACGTCACATAAAAGATGACTACAATCAAGTCAGCCTAAAATAATATGAATATCATATTTTTATGCCAGATAGGTTGATAGTTAACATATTCTAATATGTTTACACTTTCTATGGACATAAAGTTGTGTTTTTGTATCCAAAGCAATGTACAAATTGCATTTAGGACATGCAGTAGTTAATCAAGAACTATAAACAATACCACCTTTGGTGACTATATATTGTGCACGGCGTTGATATACACAGAACAATGCAATACTGTACCGGTACACGTATTAGAAATTGTTTTTTTCCAGACTAATGTTCTACACATTGTAATTCAAATTTCCATACAGCTTAGCCTACCGGTGTAAACGTCAACATTGTTTTAGAATGGAACTATGTTGAGTGTGGCTCAGAAATCCTGAAGTTGAAAGAGAAAGAAGATTATGATTAGGCAACATATATGTTATGAAATTGACCCCAAATCCTTGGTCAAAGAACACAAGGTTTTTGATATTTCTACAAGGAAAAAAGTACTGAAGATTTTGTTTTTATTTGGACGCCTGACTGGATAACTTGGATGATTCCAAATGTCAAACCGATACATAGCCAAGCCATTACTTTTTATGCAGTCAATGTGTTTAATGAATCAGAATGCTGGCAATATTGTTGATGGTATATGTAACAATGCATTTATAAATAAATTGAGGTGGCAAGGTCATGAAAGTGAAACAGAAAGTAGACCTTATTGTTTTGGAATTCCCCAGACATTCTGACAGCAACAGAAACTTAACCCTATTGACAGCAGCACAGCCCTTGGGTTATTTGTTATGTATCACACCCTCTTATGGTTTACAGCTGAACTATGTTCACAGAGCCTCTGAACAACAGCAACTAACAAGGGCTTAGCTAGTGCCAACTTTGTAAATGGTTTATAACATAACAAATTAATCACCAGAACAGGGTAGAAATGCCTATCTGTGGATGTGTATTTTTTTCTAGTTTCAAAGCTGCATTAGTACAGTTTATGTTTGAATAGAGAAGTTTATAGAAGTTCATATTACCCAGGTAATCAAATAAAAACTTATATTTGTTTTCATTTTTATTTATACCCCCATGGAGTCCGGACACTCCAATTATCAAATAAAAAACTTGCATTTGAGCCAGAAAAGAGCCTGACTCCATCTCTTCTTGAAGCAACCTTTCAGAAGCAGGCCGGAACAACTTCACGTCACATAAAAGATGACTACAATCAAGTCAGCCTAAAATAATATGAATATCATATTTTTATGCCAGATAGGTTGATAGTTAACATATTCTAATATGTTTACACTTTCTATGGACATAAAGTTGTGTTTTTGTATCCAAAGCAATGTACAAATTGCATTTAGGACATGCAGTAGTTAATCAAGAACTATAAACAATACCACCTTTGGTGACTATATATTGTGCACGGTGTTGATATACACAGAACAATGCAATACTGTACCGGTACACGTATTACAAATTGTTTTTTTCCAGACTAATGTTCTACACATTGTAATTCAAATTTCCATACAGCTTAGCCTACCGGTGTAAACGTCAACATTGTTTTAGAATGGAACTATGTTGAGTGTGGCTCAGAAATCCTGAAGTTGAAAGAGAAAGAAGATTATGATTAGGCAACATATATGTTATGAAATTGACCCCAAATCCTTGGTCAAAGAACACAAGGTTTTTGATATTTCTACAAGGAAAAAAGTACTGAAGATTTTGTTTTTATTTGGACGCCTGACTGGATAACTTGGATGATTCCAAATGTCAAACCGATACATAGCCAAGCCATTACTTTTTATGCAGTCAATGTGTTTAATGAATCAGAATGCTGGCAATATTGTTGATGGTATATGTAACAATGCATTTATAAATAAATTGAGGTGGCAAGGTCATGAAAGTGAAACAGAAAGTAGACCTTATTGTTTTGGAATTCCCCAGACATTCTGACAGCAACAGAAACTTAACCCTATTGACAGCAGCACAGCCCTTGGGTTATTTGTTATGTATCACACCCTCTTATGGTTTACAGCTGAACTATGTTCACAGAGCCTCTGAACAACAGCAACTAACAAGGGCTTAGCTAGTGCCAACTTTGTAAATGGTTTATAACATAACAAATTAATCACCAGAACAGGGTAGAAATGCCTATCTGTGGATGTGTATTTTTTTCTAGTTTCAAAGCTGCATTAGTACAGTTTATGTTTGAATAGAGAAGTTTATAGAAGTTCATATTACCCAGGTAATCAAATAAAAACTTATATTTGTTTTCATTTTTATTTATACCCCCATGGAGTCCGGACACTCCAATTATCAAATAAAAAACTTGCATTTGAGCCAGAAAAGAGCCTGACTCCATCTCTTCTTGAAGCAACCTTTCAGAAGCAGGCCGGAACAACTTCACGTCACATAAAAGATGACTACAATCAAGTCAGCCTAAAATAATATGAATATCATATTTTTATGCCAGATAGGTTGATAGTTAACATATTCTAATATGTTTACACTTTCTATGGACATAAAGTTGTGTTTTTGTATCCAAAGCAATGTACAAATTGCATTTAGGACATGCAGTAGTTAATCAAGAACTATAAACAATACCACCTTTGGTGACTATATATTGTGCACGGCGTTGATATACACAGAACAATGCAATACTGTACCGGTACACGTATTAGAAATTGTTTTTTTCCAGACTAATGTTCTACACATTGTAATTCAAATTTCCATACAGCTTAGCCTACCGGTGTAAACGTCAACATTGTTTTAGAATGGAACTATGTTGAGTGTGGCTCAGAAATCCTGAAGTTGAAAGAGAAAGAAGATTATGATTAGGCAACATATATGTTATGAAATTGACCCCAAATCCTTGGTCAAAGAACACAAGGTTTTTGATATTTCTACAAGGAAAAAAGTACTGAAGATTTTGTTTTTATTTGGACGCCTGACTGGATAACTTGGATGATTCCAAATGTCAAACCGATACATAGCCAAGCCATTACTTTTTATGCAGTCAATGTGTTTAATGAATCAGAATGCTGGCAATATTGTTGATGGTATATGTAACAATGCATTTATAAATAAATTGAGGTGGCAAGGTCATGAAAGTGAAACAGAAAGTAGACCTTATTGTTTTGGAATTCCCCAGACATTCTGACAGCAACAGAAACTTAACCCTATTGACAGCAGCACAGCCCTTGGGTTATTTGTTATGTATCACACCCTCTTATGGTTTACAGCTGAACTATGTTCACAGAGCCTCTGAACAACAGCAACTAACAAGGGCTTAGCTAGTGCCAACTTTGTAAATGGTTTATAACATAACAAATTAATCACCAGAACAGGGTAGAAATGCCTATCTGTGGATGTGTATTTTTTTCTAGTTTCAAAGCTGCATTAGTACAGTTTATGTTTGAATAGAGAAGTTTATAGAAGTTCATATTACCCAGGTAATCAAATAAAAACTTATATTTGTTTTCATTTTTATTTATACCCCCATGGAGTCCGGACACTGGTGGTGGCAATCGAACAGCTGAAACTCCGATTACAACCCAGGCATGATTGAGGTAGAAGAAAAGCACTCATAGCGGGGGGTAGACCCTTGGAGCGAGTGCATATGTGAAAATTACAGTTAATCATGTGGGTGTGCACATTACAGCAGAGATAAAAGCCATGGTATGTAGGTGATGAGTCAGAGAAAGTTACAAGCACTAACTTTTGAGCCAGTGGTAGGAGGCGACAGGTTACATTTTTAGAAGTGATCAATAATGAGATACTGAGACAAGGTCAGAGATGAATATAGGATGCAGCTTGTATACATAAAATAATGTTTAGTAAATTGTTTTAATATAATGCATGAAGAAGAAGCCTAATTATATTGACTCAAACTGATTTGAATCTTGAGGACCTTTGATCCAGATATGTAGCTCCTTCACTATCATGGACACATACAGACACTATTACCCCAGTGTGGTATGTGGAAACTGGATATGACCTTGCTACAGATAAACAACTTTTTTTTCATCTAGCTTTCATCCAGAAAGTATTAAACAATTCTTATGAACCAGAACAGTAAATGCTTTGCCTAATTATACCTTTGCATCTACACTTTAATGCTTGTGCGTGGATTATCACGGTTGAATACTTATGAACAAACTTTAATGATTTGGTTGATTTCACAAAGGCCAAATTAAGTTCAAATGTATATTGTGACAAACACAAAATATTTTACATGGATTTTATTTAATCTTTACTGTTATCTTTACTATTTTGATTTATCGACAGTTACTGTACTTTCACTTGTTTCTGATTCTGATTTTCTGACACATTTATTTACTGTTCCAGGAAGGTAAGCTAGTCTGCCTTGGTGCAACAACTCCATCAGCACAAGTACTGAAGTATGATTTTGGTTTCAGCTTCTGGCATTCTGATGTGAGCTTAAGACAAACAAAGCAGAACTCTTTTTGACAATTCAGACATTTTACATTCTTACAGTGTTGTGTATTATGTTCCACCAGCGTGCCACAGGTTGGACAAGCACGTACCGAGGGACAATTGGCAACGCCCCATTTCACCGGCATGAAGGTACAATCCTCCATAAGTTTTAGTGCAGCATTAAAGCAACCGCTGTTGTCACATTTGTCAGAACGTGGTCTTGTACCCATCCACTCCTTTAGGCACTGCCAGCAGAACTCAAAAGGTTTTTTATTCTTTATAGAGCAAAGTTTGCAGATGACGTTCAGGTTGCTAGAGTCTTCTCTTTGAATGAGCATCTCACAGCCAGGGCACTGGGAATACAATTACAATAACTTCATCAAAATAATTATTATTCCTGTGAAGCCCTTTCCACAGACCAAAGTAGGCTGGTTGAGATAAATAACATTTGGCCTAAGTAAAAGTATAAGAAAGCATAAAATGTATTTAAAATATAGAACACTCACTGACTTCTTTTGACTCCCTCCACAAGCAAGGCTGGTCAAAGTCATTTCAAAGTGTTGCGTCTCGTCAGGTGTAAGAAGAGCAAGTTTACGCACCTCTTCATATGACCACACCTTACCACATCCATTAACAGGACAGGTAAACACATGTTTACCCTGGGATGTAAGAAAAACAGAGCAGACTGCATAAAACAGTGTAGGGAAAATGTACTATGACTAGACCAAACAACATCATTCTATTCAATTAAATATAATATCGTAGACATGACTAACTTTATAATTATCTACCATTAGGTTAAGACTAAATCGGAAATGGGTTGTAAATCTAAAACTACAATTTGATTTTTACATTGTGATAATATCTGTAAATGTACCAAGTTTAGTTCACGGCCACACCACGAAGTCATAGAATTGGGAGAAACAACATGGCCGCAAGATGCCACTGCTCTCAAGATGGCAGGATCATCATCATAGGCTGGAACGAGAAAAACAAGTGGTACAGTAGTGTAGTCAGAGCCTGTTTAAGGAACCCTAACCCTATATTAGACATTCTCTGGTGTAGTGATAGGAGCTGTTATGACTCCTGACCACCAGATGACAGCAACGGTTAGAATCTGAATCAAAATCAGAATTAGTTTTATTCGCCATGTAAGTTCACACAAACAAGGAATTTACTGTGGCAGGAAGGTGCACACAATAAACATATACGGATCTTAAATTTTAAAAAAAGTAGAATGTACGAAGGTATAACTAATACTAAAGACCTAAACAATATGTAAAATATAAAATACTAAATAGATATAAATATAAAAATAAAGAAACATAGTGCAATTAGACAAGGTGGCTTGTGCGATGTGATCTGATAAATAAGTAGATAAAAGTGTTAGTGTCAGTGTGAGCCCTCGGGCTTGTTGAAGAGGCCAGCAACGAATGGTATCTCTAGTTCTGTTGAATCGTTAGCACAGCAGATCCTGTTAGTATATGAGCTAATGATTGTACACATAGACTGTAAAGATGGACGATGCGTCTCCGCTTCCTCCCACTGTACAAAAATGAAGCCAAAATATTCTGGATATGGGTGATACGAGTCTGCGCATTACTGATCTCTAGACCATCAACTTACGATCTATATCGTCCGCTTTCTTTGAAAATATAATTCCTTTATCTCGATCCTTGTTGTACGATTTGGAGGCCATTTTCCTGTCAACTGCCTTCTCTCACTCCGTTGTCTAGCGTTTGAGATGACTTGGGCAATTATATTTGGAGATGTTAACTTTCACTTTCTTTCCGGACGAATGTCACATGATTTTTGAGAACGCGCGTGTGTGCTCTATTTTTTTTCAGGTTAACGGCTGATTTATGGGTCACAGATAGACTAGGCCTATTAGACCTACTAGTATAAAATGTAATTTTTAATTAACACAAAATTATTGCATATCTTCGAATACACATATTACAAAGATGACAACAAACGTACACTAGGGGGTGCTTGACATAGAATTAAACAAAAATATTGAAAAGTTTACAGGTCCTCAAGGTTTTCACAGCTTTTTGTTAAATTAGGAGTTTGTGAATACAGGCCTACTTCAGTGATGTCAGGACTTCTGGCCTAGTGTTTCACGTGTACCATAGGATCAAGTAAAGTGAATTTATAGATTTCATTATTTCAGAAGTCTTAAATTGGCCTCATAGACAATTTAACACCCCATAGGATAATGTAATATGCCTGTGGCTACTGTTTTGACAAGTGAGACATTGGTTAATAATATTTTTTGTGTTTAGCTATATCAGTAAGGAATCCCCCCTTCAATGACATGCAGCCAGTGTGCCGTGGATCCATCCCAAATCGAAACTGAGGTGCAACAATCGTGATTCGTTTTCAATTTCCCTGGAATGTAACAGCAAAAGGACAGTGTCGGCATCAATACATACATTTTCAGGTGAGGTCAACAAATAACAGACTGTTCGGTATGTTAGGAAACAACAAACGTAGTGTAACTTTCACCTGTTATCTTTCGATGAACTGTCACACGCATGTTTTTTTACTCCAGACCTGTATATTGAATCACAGATCACAGTTCATTAGCCTATGCAATATAGCCTACAATGACAGTGTACCGACACTAATCCAGTATCTTACGTTCTTTTATTTAATGTGTGAGCAGTTGTATTCAAATATGTCGAAGAAATCGAACAGAAATCCTAAGAAAAGGCGCCGGACGACACAAAACAAAGGCACAGAACGCAAGAAAAAGGACCAACGTGGAACGGGAAAAGGTAAGGTCCTCGATATAAATATGCAACAAATGTCCTAAAATGTTATATTACATTATAGGATACAATCCAGCCTATACTTTTAAACCAGTTTTTTTGGTCGAAGTGTTATTGGTCGGAATTTAGCGATTTGAGTTCATGGTTCTAAATATGCGCACTAACGAACTTCTAAGGCTGTCTGCATACAGGCAATGCTCTTCTCAAAATCGATCGGTATAATTGTAATATATAAGAACAATAACCACCAGTTGTTCTGAAGACATTCCCTGTATTTAATTCAAGTTAAGTTTGTTTTATTTCAGTATATTATTATATATATGTTTTGTTTTTATTTGAGTGAATTACAGATTTACAATATATTATGCAACTTAACAAAATCATAGAAAATAGGAGGTGGAGGGTTCGATCCTGAGTGTGGGCGAACTTCGGCCAAGTGTAGGCCTACTTCCGACGGGGGCACAACCACGTCTGATACAAATGTTATTATATTGATTGACTGACTTCCATGAACTGTAAAAATCCCCACACTGATTGTGGGAGGGTGGATTTTGTCACGGGGCAACGGCTTCAAGAAGCAAGGGATGGAGGAAAAACAAGAAAACAAAGTAGAGAGCATCATTTTGTGATAGTTTGTCTAATTATGTTTGCATGTAGCCCTATTATTACTTATGATACTGTCTACATAGATTGTCCTTTTTTTTTATTTTGAACCTAATTTTTATATAATTAGGTGAGTGTCACTTAATTCTCTGTACAATTACATTACATTTACATTTTAGTCATTTAGCAGACGCTCTTATCCAGAGCGACTTACAGTAAGTACAGGGACATTCCCCCGAGGTAATTAGGGTGAAGTGCCTTGCCCAAGGACACAACGTCATGTGGTACTGCCGGGAATCAAACCAGCAACCTTCTGGTTACTAGCCCGATTCTCTAACCGATTCTCTAACCGCTCAGCCACCTGACTCCCTGCAGTATCCCTGCAGTATTGCAGTAATATTTAAAAATAACCCTTATATGATGATGATGCTTTAAAGGTTGTTTGTTAAAGAAATGATTTAATAGATAGTGCACAGGGAAGAGTAGGCCTAAACACTGTAAACTGTGTGTCAAGGAGCAGAAAATCAAAACAGACTGCCTCGAGACGTTAGTCTCACAATCGTCATCAATTTGATAAATAAAGGTTATGTGACAAAAGTCTTGATGTGCAAGTGTCAAAAATATGTTATCATATATCTTGTTGTATTATAAACAACGTAAAGCGTTTTCTACTTTACATTCATAACATTTTAGTATTGTATTGTCTTTTCAGTGTCAGATGCCCACATGCACATCTATGTAAGATGTGGGACAAATAATACTAAAATGAGGACCAAATGTTAACAATTCATCCCATGTTGCTATATAAGGACAACCATGGATTATATCACCAAAGCACAGTTCCTTTTACATGTGTCACATGAAATAAAATGTATTTTATGCCAGTAAACAGGTTGTAGGCATCTATTTACAACATGGAATGAGGATCATGACTGACAAAGTACAGTCAAAAAAAGTGCAATCAGTGAGGTATGAGGAACTGTTAGGTTAAAGATGTTTACCTGGAAACTCAGGCAAGGGCGTTGCACTTCTAGTAAACCAAAACATCCCAAGGAAGTGAAGTGCCCAAGGACATTCTTCTAATGCATGTGTGTAATCATGTATTTTACGCTTTCCGACAGATATTCCTACACTACATTAAATATTTTACCTTTTCTTTCACCCAGTCATTCTATAATTTACCAGAACTTGACCCCTGACCTCAGTAGCGTTTTTTGGCACGGGGCGGCATGAAGAGAGGGGCGGCAATTTCCCAACCGTGGCACGTCTTATGTCAGTGTTGTGGTTGGCGCCCTCTGCTGGCATTAAAACGTTTGTGTGTTCACACCCAGTGTCGTGCCGTTGACTTGGGGTGGGTGGGGGGGGGGGGGGGCGCCAGGGGAAAACCTTGTTTGGGGGGGGGGGGGGTCAAGGTTTATGACGTATGACATAAGACGTGCCGCGGTTGGGAAATTGCCGCCCCTCTCTTCATACCGCCCGTGCCAAAAAACGGTACTGAGGTCAGAGGTCACGTTCAATCTCACCTGACCTCAGTGTGACCCCTGTCCATCCCTCTGCTTTCCCTGGGGTCAGAGGTACAGAGCCTACAGTGTCTGTGGTCCTGGGGGTCAGAGGTACAGAGCCTACAGTGTCTGTGGTCCTGGGGGTCAGAGGTACAGAGCTTACAGTGTCTGTGGTTCTGGGGGTCAGAGGTACAGAGCCTACAGTGGCTGTGGTGTCTGGGGTCAGAGGTACAGAGCCTACAGTGGCTGTGGTGTCTGGGGTCAGAGGTACAGAGCCTACAGTGGCTGTGGTCCCTGCGGTCAGAGGTACAGAGCTTACAGTGTCTGTGGTGTCTGGGGTCAGAGGTACAGAGCCTACAGTGTCTGTGGTTCTGGGGGTCAGAGGTACAGAGCCTACAGTGTCTGTGGTCCCTGGGGGTCAGAGGTACAGAGCCTACAGTGTCTGTGGTTCTGGGGGTCAGAGGTACAGAGCCTACAGTGTCTGTGGTCCTGGGGGTCAGAGGTACAGAGTCTCCAGTGTCTGTGGTCCTGGGGGTCACAGCTGCACTCTCCCTCCTGGCTGCTGTCATGGCCGCCTACAGGAAGTACCGCTCCTCCAGAGTCCATGCTGCCCTACAGGCCCCCAGTGCAGTGCAGTTGCATTCAGCCCAGTCTTTCTACACATTGCTGATGGACACTGGGAGGACATTACGGTTCTGAAAAGTTACAATGAGATTGTACTAAGCTATGTGATGACAATGAACATTCTGTGGCACACTTTAAAAAGCACAGTGTCTCTCTTTAACGCGCACACATACTCATCCATTCCCCTCCAGTTACAGTAAACAGCAAAAGCCTGGATTGTTTGCGTTTCCGTTCTTGACAGTTTGACCTGTTGACATAAGATGACAAAGATAAAGTCCGCCTAAAATAATATGACTCTTGTATTTTGATGTCACATAGGTTGATAATCAACATCATATAATATGTTCACACTTCCTATGTACATTTAGTCATTTAGCAGACGCTCTTATCCAGAGCGACTTACAGTAAGTACAGGGACATTCCCCCCGAGGCAAGTAGGATGAAGTGCCTTGCCCAAGGACACAACGACATGTGGTACTGCCGGGAATCGAACCAGCGACCTTCTGGTTACTAGCCCGATCCTCTAACCGCTCAGCCACCTGACGCCCGCATTAATTCATCTTATTATCCAAACATACGACATACAAACTGCATTTACTAAATGCAGAAGATAATCAAGAACTAATAACAGGGGCAGTCTGTGAGTTCCTGAACCTGGGGTGGGCATGCAGTCCTTCAGCAACTCCAAGTTGTGATAGCTTTGTGACAGCTGTACATATGGTGCAGCGGACATTCAAGTTCGAGGACAACACTATCCACCCAGATATACAACTCCAGGAAAAAGTGGATTCAATCACTAAGTTGGCATCTCAAATGTATGATTCATAGTGACTGTGTGTAATTGTTAGGGTTAGGGTACCTTCCGGAACCCAAGAGACGGTGTCCATGGATGGGAAGAACAACAAGCACTCCAGGTAAATGAGATTACAGGGCTCTCATTTTTTAAAAAAAAGTTTGGTGTGAGATTACTATACCTGACAAAGATTCAGGAGGGGGGGGGGGGGTTATGGTGATGTTTCTGATTGGCTGGTAGGTGGCATAACTCGTGACAGCTCTCAACTCGGCAGAAAACCTACCTCTGTATGCCTGCGCCTCGTCCATTAATTGTCTACAGCAGGAAAAGTTATCCCTAAGGCTACTTCTCAGCGGGAGAAATACAAGGTGTTGCATGAGAGCGTGAGAAATGGTTTAAAGGTTTAAATCCGTGAGTACGTAGACAAGCAGTTGAACAGGTGGCCAGTGAGTGCATGTCATTATAATGTACTTTAGCCTAATACCAGCTGTTTTAACTGTGATCCTATTCAGACAACATTTTGTGGTTATTTAGATTTACATTTAAATTGACCTGAAATTGAATATGTATCGTTGAATCTCTCCAATGTTCCCTCTAGCCATTCTGTTTTGACTGAGCAGTCTGAGGACCAGTTTAGAGCCAATCATCCCCTGAAGAAATCCAAAACCAGTCCTACAGGTATGTACCCTCCTTTGCTCTATTCCCTCCAATAACATGTCATAATCATGTTATACATATTATGTAATATACAACAATTGTATTACCTATTCATAACCACATTACCAAACATGAGGATTTACATCAGTAACCGATAAATGGGAATATATACAGTATGTTGTCACATGGTATGGTAACACTAGGAGCACCGGTTATTTGACTGTAATTAACAAAATAATTCTGTGCACTTGCACAAATTCTAGGACCCTGCTTTCTTGAAATGAGTGTTTTATCATCCAGTGTTTAAAAACAAAAATGAGTTATTTAGTTCCTCTTTTTTATTTCCTGCCAGTCTGCATTCTGCCTTTCAAGGCTACGATTCTCTTTTCTCTCAGCAGATGCGCAGTATTTACATTGACTGGAAAGGTTTGAATTATGGCACAGCAAGCATTGGACTTGATACAAGATATTAATGAAACAAGTACAATGTCCGGATGCAGCCTGTGATTTGTGTCTGGTCAGTGTTTGTGTTATTAACATCTCTTTACTGTTTCCAGTCCATACAGCTGCTGTCACCACTCTGCCAAAGGTCAGCACAACCATGGATACCCAGGGAACAGTACAAGGTCATCCAGAGTTCAATAAGGTGAGTGGACGCACACATACACACACACACAGATACACACACACACACACAGATACGCACACACACAGATACACACACAGATACGCACACACACAGATACACACACAGATACGCACACACACAGATACACACACACACACACACACACACAGATACGCACACACACACAGATATGCACACACACAGATACACACACACACACACAGATATGCACACAGACACACGCATGCACATCTGTCAGAGCGCACACACACAGGCAAGCAAACACGCTCATGCAGTCATGCTCACACAAAGGTACACAGACACATACAGTACATACAAATATTGCATATAGTAATGGAAAAAAGAAAAAAAAAGTGCTCTAAGTGTTAGGGTAGAATCATTCAAATGCAGTGTACTTGTATCATGCTTCTCATTTAACACTTCAACAGTGAAGTAATCAGCATGAAAAGTCCCCAAGATTTTTGTTTTTGTTTGTTATCTTCCCTTCTATCTATCTTCTATTCCCACTCTATCTCACTCCCTCTCCATCTCTCCCTCATCTACTACAACCCACTCTCCTATCTTTTTATCTGTACATCCCTCTCTCCATCTCTCTCTGAACATCCATCTCTCTTTCTCTACATCCCTCTCTCCATCTCTCTCTCTACATCCCTCTCTCCATCTCTCTTCGTCACTCTCACTCTCTTTCTATCCATCTGTCTCTCCCTCTCTCAAACCCCCAGAGTGACTCCATAACCCCGGAGTGGGCCCCTCCCTTCAAGACCAACATCATCCTGACAGGCAACCTGTTTCAGTACGAACTTATATTTATAATGAAACATGCTCCTAGAATGTGCTAGAAGTGTGAACGTGTAGAAGCTGTGAAGGCTGCTTAGTTCCCTTTCTCCAAAGTTGTTAGTTCAATACGTAAGGGATAATGCCCGACGAGGTGTACAATATCACCTGATAATGCCCGACGAGGTGTACAATATCACCTGATAATGCCCGACGAGGTGTACAATATCACCTGATAATGGACGACGAGGTGTACAATATCACCTGATAATGCCCGACGAGGTGTACAATATCACCTGATAATGCCCGACGAGGTGTACAATATCACCTGATAATGCCCGACGAGGTGTACAATATCACCTGATAATGCCCGACGAGGTGTACAATATCACCTGATAATGCCCGACGAGGTGTACAATATCACCTGATAATGGACGATGCGGAGGAGTGAACCGCAGGTTGCCTGCAGCCAATCAGAATCGAGTATTCACCCAGACCATGGTATAAAATGATTTATCTGTAACTGTGTGTCAGTCCAGTGGTCCTTCCTTTCTTTCTTGTCCATGTTTGCTGTGCTATGTTACTTTAGTATTGTTTGTTGATGTAAGTAAAGTCAGTTCCAGTGTGTGTGTAGAGTATATGTGAGTGGAGTCAGGTGGCTGAGTGGTTAGGGAATCGGGCTAGTAATCTGAAGGTTGCCGGATCGATTCCCGGCCGTGCAAATTGACGTTGTGTCCTTGGGCAAGGCACTTCACCCTACTTGCCTCGGGGGGGAATGTCCCTGTACTTACTGTAAGTCGCTCTGGATAAGAGCGTCTGCTAAATGTGAGTGGTAAATGTGTTTTTGTGTGTGTTATTAACAACTTTCTACTGTGTCCAATGGGTACAGCTGCACTCAGGAACGTGGAGATTGACATCACTCTGCTCAAGGTCAAGTGGACAAAGGTTACCCAGGCAACAGTATGAGGTCACCATATCATTCAGATGCAGTGTGATTGTATCATGCTTCTCATTTGATAATTCAATTGCGAAGAAACAGTTTCACAAGGTAATCAGCATGAAAATATGAGACAAGTGCCCTAAAAGTAGTTTTGTTTGTTATCCCTCCCTCTATCTTTTCTATCTCTTCTCCACTCTTTTTCTCTCCCTCTCCATCTCTCCCTCATCTCTCTCAACCCGCTCTCTTTTTCCCTTCTGTCCATCTCTCTCTCTCCATCTCTCTTTGTCACTCTCTCTCTTTCTATCTATCTGTCTCTCCCTCTCTCAAACTCCCAGAGTGACTCCATGACCCTGGAGTGGACCCCTCCCTTGAAGACCAACATCATGCTTACAGGCAGCCTGCTTCAATCAGAATCAGAAACCGGTTTATTGCCAGGTACGTTTACACATACAAGTAATTTGCTTTGGAGATGCACTAATGTTGTTGAGATGCACTTTTTGTAATGTTTGCTGATATAAACCTAAAATCCTGATAACAACCAATAAATCAGTAAAGTTTTTACAGTAACATTTAATAAATCAGATATCTTGGCGTAGCAGGACTGTAATAAACATGACCAATCATGTAGTTTGGACCGAATGTAATGATTGGACAGGCTACTTGTCTGTCGACCTACCCACCTCCCGGCAGAAGTCAGGCTCATGTGTTTTGAGGGAGTGACTTTTACAATAAGGGAGGGATATTTTGGTTTGATTCTTTCGAACTCAACCTAAAATTGCTAGGTTTGCAAAGCTCACCGATTCTGACTACTTGCCTGCTGCCTTAAAGCATCCATCTCCAAAGAAAACAAGAAGGATTTTGTCAGGAAAGCAAGGTGTGAATTACAAGAATAGAAGAGTGGGTGATTGTGTAAAAAATGTAAAAGTGGGAGGTGGGAGGGGGTCGTGTGGGACTAAATGGAAGCAGTCCAGCTCTACTGGTTGCTTTTCTGTTGTTAAATGTAAAAGATGCAGTGAAAAGGCTCAATCTGTTTATGTACATTTAACCCATTGAAAGTTGCAAGAACACAGATGTGGCACTATAATAATTTGTCATGATGTATCTATTATTTATTTAGAAAAGAAAGAAGTTGGATGGACAAAAGAAGAGAACGACGGCCAGCAGAAGAGCGATGAGCATTTTTCTTGTAAACAAAAGTATAGTATTGAAGGACAAGAAGGCCCATTGATTTTTTTGGTGTATGAGGATTTATTTTTTCCATGATGTTAAACATTACATAATCTGAGAGTAAGGTTAATTGGGCAATCAAAGTTCTGTTTTCATTAGAATAAAAAGTGCATTGGTATTTTATGTAATTTAGTCACATATTTAATGTACAGGATCAACTTTTTTATCTCACTAATAATGCCATGATTTTGGACACGATTTGGTGCACTAGTCTATCTACAATTCCAAATCTGTGTCACCGACATCATCGCGGGCACTGTTCCCTATCTATAAATATGCATGTGTTCAAGACATTGATGTACTGTATGTATAATTAAACTTCATATTATTACTTGTGAATAATTGATGAATATAATAGTAATGGTGTGCCTATAAAATGTCACACTTTTAGATATTAAACACACCATGGTAATGTAGGCTATCAGTTTAGGTACTGGATTTATAAGTATTAGACAATCAGCTGATTAGAGAGAGAGTTAAGATACACCTTGACAAGAAAAACTACCAGTTACACAGTGGTGGTTGCAAAGTCTCTCTTAGGGCATGAAGGTCAGAGGATGACATTTATAGCAAATAGAGAAAAATAAAGATGACATACAGCAGATGTTTGTTATACACTCATGGATACTACATCATAGACCAGACAGCCACAGTATTTTAGGAAAGCTTACCATACTCTAGACTCCGAGAAGTTAGTTCTGAAAGGTACTCTTGGCCCCAGTTCAGTCAAGACACTCACGTGATTTGATTTGAGCATTTATTGATAACCATGGACATGGAAATAGGTTTGACTTTGGCAAAGTGGATGTATCTAAGGGAAGCACTCCCTGCCTCTAGCATTAGCAAGCAACATACATAGAATATGAGACAGGGAGCAAATAGAGTAATAATCCCCCCTGGTGGATAGTACATACAGGCACGTGTGTTCATTTGGGGATGTACATGTACACATAGTAGGTGTGTTTTGCACTTCACAGCCACCGTAATAACGTACTTAGATTGTCCACTTTAGGTGCCCGTAGTTACAATTTCAACATGGCAGCGATCAGAAGTGGGGTGACTCCAGTTTGCCTAACGAGATGTTTGTTTCAACGGACGAGTTTCTCTAAACGAGTTAAGCATACATTTCCAGAAGGATGGAATCAGGTTAGTTTTGATCATGACTCGGTGCTGTCCGATTAACGTGTTTTCTGGTTCCATTGGCAATAAACAGAGGGGTTTTCACTGACGCGTAGGCTACCATGGTGTGCATGCTTTGACTTTGACACAGCTAGTGTGTGTCCTATTACTCACTGAAGCCAGCAACAAGCTACGTAATTTAGCTAAAGCAATTATTCTGACACCTGTTGACATGATTGACGTTTAAAAATGTGTCTAATAAGTAGTAGTATACGTTATGCTAGTTTTCTCGATAGCTAGCTAAAATGGTAGAACTTCCTGTAGATCTGAGCTGTTGCAGCTAGCATGCTAACTTAGCAGGATGTTTTAGCCTGGAGTCAGAATACTATGTGTTTTGCGTGGTGGCCACGAATGCCTTATGTCTGTGGTTTATTAAAGTGAAATATTTCACTGACCAGCCGTATTCTCTTCATTCTGTAGAGGTTTATACAGAGCTCCCACCTTCACATAGACTGCAGGAGTCCTGCCACCAGAGCCGTCCTTGGCCGGCGACACCATGGGAGGTTCTTATTGGTCAGCGCTGTGTCAGTCAGGCACAACAGCTCACAGGTGAAAATGCGATTTTTGTTACCTTGCATTTCTGTGAGCATTTCTGTTTCATCCTTGCATACCATTTCTGGGATGTTTAGACCAAAATATAGATCAAGATCTCCTGTCGACTTTTACAGACCCCAATTGCACCGGTTCCCCCGTCAATTCCAGTTGTGGAAGCATCCATTCCCGTTTCCAGCCCTGTCATCGCAGACCCCACCCCTGTAATCACACAACCGATCTCTGAGTCGCTGGTGGAGGCTGCTCCGACAGCCCTGGACGTGCTCCACGGGCCTGGAGCCGAAGTCAGCCTGGCGGAGCTGGGTCTGGGGTGCTCCACTCCTGTGGGTCTGGTCCAGAACATGCTGGAGTTCTTCCACGTGGATTTGGGGGTTCCCTGGTGGGGCGCCATCGTTATAGGTAAACACTGATTGTTGCTATACAAAATCCCTACCAAAACTGAGCTTGGTTCAGATGGTTGATACTTTATCCTACTCATGTGACCTTGTATGACCTTTTCAAGGCTTTCTGCTGAGCACTGCTGTCGGGAATCATAATGCACTGCTAGTTGTTGTTTTTGACCTTCTTTATCTTACCCCAGGCACAGTGCTAGCTCGAATGTTGGTGTTCCCAGTGATTGTGAAAGGCCAGAGGGAGGCGGCGAAGCTCAACAACGTGATGCCAGAGATGACCAAACTCACCAGTAAGATGAACGAAGCCAAACAGAGCGGAAACAAGTTTGACTGTGAGTCCTCCCTCTTCCTCCTCCTCTCATCATCTCAAACTTTCTGCCCTTTGCTTTCCGTCTATTACCTGAAAGGTACTAACTTGTCTATTCGTGCCTTACGGGAATGCAGTGTCATGCATCATCTTTCCCTCTGTCTAGTTGCCAAGGCCTACGCTGACCTCACCATGTTCCAGAAGAAGCATGACGTCAACCCTCTCCGTGGCTTCCTGGTCCCTCTCGCACAGGTCAGTGTCGAGTGCGTCTCCTCTCTCACAAGACACAGCGTCGCACAAGTCATGTTTGTACGACAGGCTGCAGCACAACACTGTCCATGCCTACCAACTCTTATTCCAGTCAGTACGTATTGAAGAACGCTTGGTCCTCTTTATAACAATGAATATAATCTCTCCCTTCCTCCCTCCCAGACACCAGTCTTCATCTCCTTCTTCATCGCTCTGCGCAAGATGTCGTACCACCCGGTGCCCAGCATGCAGACAGGAGGGCTGTTCTGGTTCACTGACCTGACTGCAGCTGACCCCTACTTCATCCTCCCTTTAGCCGTCACAGGCACCATGTTCTTCATACTGGAGGTGAGGGGGCATGGAGGCCGAGGACGCTTACTGGAGCAATTTAATGCTTTGTGTAGAATGTCAGGTATTGATTAGGATCTGTCAAATTGTTTAAATCTTCCACTCAAATGACCCGTTCTTCCACCTGTTTCAGTTGGGGGCAGAGTCTGGTATAGACAACCCCAACATGCGAGCCATGAAGACTGTGTTCAGGATCATGCCCTTCATTATCCTGCCGCTCACCATCAACTTCCCCACGGTCAGCCTCTCTCTCCCCTTCCTCTCTCTCCCCTTCCTCTCTCTCCCCTTCCTCTCTCTCCCCTTCCCCTCTCTCCCCTTCCCCTCTCTCCCCTTCCTCTCTCTCCCCTTCCTCTCTCTCCCCTTCCTCTCTCTCCCCTTCCTCGCTCTCCCCTTCCTCGCTCTCCCCTTCCTCGCTCTCCCCTTCCTCGCTCTCCCCTTCCTCGCTCTCCCCTTCCTCGCTCTCCCCTTCCTCGCTCTCTTTTACTCCTCAATTTCGTCGTCACATTAGTCTGTAGAGTAATTGCGCCCTCTGCTGTGAGACAGTGGTATCTTATATTCTGCTTCCTGTCTCTCCCCCCAGGCGGTGTTCACCTACTGGCTGACCTCCAACTGCTTCTCCCTGGGCCAGGTGGCTCTGCTCAAACACCCTCTCGTCAGGCAGAAGCTGCGGATCCCAGAGAAGATCATCCACCCCCCATCCTCCATGCCCCCCCAAGACGGCCTCTTTGACGGCATCAAGAAAGGTGGGTGTGGTCAGAGTGCGAATTATACAATGACAATCGAGGGGGTCAAAAACAATAAAAATATAACAATCGGGGGTGTCAAATTCTTCTCCAGGGCGTAAAGTAATATTTACGATTACAGGTAAGAACGATATATAAATGTATCGACCCCCCCGACCTGTTGTTTTTACCTCTTTTGGGGGGGGGTCTTAATTAGGGGGGCCCAAGCCCCCCTGTAATTCGCACCCTGGGTTGTTGTCAGGACTCATTAAACAGAAGGCACTCATCCCGTTGTACCTTATGTATTCACTGTCTCCGACACAGACACGTTCATTCTCCTCTGACTCTCTTTTTTTACAAGTCGCTGTCATCCCTCTCTTTCTCCCAGGCTGGAAGAACGCTCAGCTGGTCCACCAGCTGGAGGAGAGAGAGAGGAGGATCAAGAACCATCTGCAACTGGCCGCCAAAGGTCAGTCGCACCCTGGGCCTTCTCATCGTTCTGCCTCTTTCCTATTTTTAAATAAATATGTTTCTCTCTCTCTCCTCCTTAACTCTTGTTACTTCATGCAGTTATATGTTGTTCATTGTGTTTCCTCCTCCTCTTTCCTGTCTATCCAGGTCCTTTAAGGCAGACATTCAACCATAACCCCCTCCAGCAGGTGGCGCCACCCAGACCAGCAGCAGCACAGGCCAAGACTGCTGCCCAGCCAACCAGTGGCAAGAAGAGGCCATGGGAAGAGACTATTGGATAAAGGAGAATGAGTGAAAGCTTGGGAGGCCCAATGAAACGTGTGTGTATATATTTATTGATGGATAAGTCTGTGAAATGGTTGGTTGGAAGAACAGAGTGGGGTCTTCAGTGTATTATTCCAATTAAAGAGCTGTAGATGTCTACCCCTACAGATGTCTGTAGCTTCATACCGTGGTGTGTTAATTGGGGGGGGGGGGGGTCAGATGGCTGAGCGGTTAGGGAATCGGACTATCAATCAGAAGGTTTCTGGTTTGTTTCCTGGCCGTGCAAAATGATGTTGTGTCCTTGGGGAAGGCACTTCACCCTACTTGCCTAGGTATGTCCCTGTACTCACTGTAAGTCGCTCTGGATAAGAGCGTCTGCTAAATGACAATGTAAATGAAAAGATCAATTCTCAGTATCCATGAGTGATTTATTATAAATACATTTATAAAGTCTTTACTTTGCCATTTGTGAGGTCAATTAATATCCACCTCAGGTTTGAGGATGTAGGAGGGAAAAAAAAAAGCCCTTCACTAAGATCTTTGGCAGAAATACTAATATTACAGGACAAACAAATACCCTTAACATGAGAGGTATGTGCCATGAGTGTCTTATGCTTCTGGTCTTTCACGACAGGAGATACTAAAGACATTTTCTCTGGTCATCAGTGCTTACAGTTTCAAAGATGTTCTCCTTTCCTCAGAAAAGAGAATTTATCCTACGTAATTACTTGCCCTTCAAAAATACTTGAGAATTACTCTTTAACTTCACAAATTTCAATTACGAACTGAACAATTAATCGAGAGATCTACCTCATTGTTCGGTTAAAACTACAAATATATCTCAAAGACAGGAATGCTTAATTTATTCTTGTGGAATGTAAAGAATATTCTGTGATGTCTGCTTTTGTGACATCTTGGCCATGGCAGGACTCCATTGTCTATTCAGTACATGATCATGTACGTGATTGATTAGCCAGGGCTTGGTCCAGCGAAGGATTTCTCTTGCTGACATGAGCACCCTGTTCTTGGCCACTCAGTGGAAGAATCTGGCCACCTGGGTGTGGTTGAGCCTCTGATTTTGTGCGTCTTCAGTCAGTGAGATGTTAGTTTGAGGGTCGCTAATCTGCCTTGTCATCGGTGTCCATCTCAGTCAGAACAGAGTAACACACCTTCTGAATCAGAAGACCGAAAGAGGCTGAGGGAGATAAAGATTGGGGGAAAATAGAAAAATCACTTGAAAGACTCAAAAATACATCTACCATATAGTTTAGAGAATAACACAAACCTTTTCACTAAACTTTGCACGATGTGAAACAGCGTTACTAGTAATGTTATATTCACATCAGAATTGAATGTGAATGGAATTCTCACCAATATTCTTGCGAATCCACATGGGCCTTTTGTTTGCGGGAGTGTAGACACACAGGAAGTAGACGGGCACCCCTGATAGGGCGATGCCGATGCCAATCAGGGAGTTGACAGTGTCACTGTAGAGCGGGACCACCACCAGGAAGACGGTGAGGAGACAGAAGACGATAGGGAAGAACAGACTGAGCTGAGGGAGAGAGAGAGGAGAATCATCTTAGGAACGTTAACATTGCTATATTATATTTTCACAAGGTAAGTTCACTGTTTTGGTGGAGATTAGACATTGGGCTGACATTCAAATGATCTTATATATATATATATATGATATTGTTTTGTTTTTTGTTTTTACCTTGAGTGGTCTCACTCTGTCAGGCTGTTTCCAGCGCAGGTAAAGTTGGCCCAGAATGGACAAGCCCACAAAGAACCAGTAGCTGAAGCTGTAGTAGTTAATGAGTCTGAAAATGTCCTCCACACACAGGTAGACCAGGGCCATGGCACCCTGCACAGCAGCAACACACAGGCAATCAGTGAACAGGCCTACAGTAGTGTTAAGGACAGCACCACATTCAGTTTGTTTACCCTCAGAGGGAACAGAACTCTTTAGGCAGACAGAATTATGAGCTAGACGGACGTTGAAGCAAGTAATGGGTTAGAAGGATGGAACGCTAAAGCAGACAGAATTCTGAGACAGACTGAATTGTGACGAGCTAGACAGACAATGAGAGGAATGGAATACTGAGGCAGACAGAGCCTTGAGGCAGATGGGATTCTAAGGCAAACAATAGGAATACAAATCTGACAATTCGGAACCAGACAGAATTCTATAGAGGTGTTTGCATACTGCCCCAACATACACCAACATCCCAACATTCATCAGAATGGCAGTTGTATTTGGAATGTTTGCAGAATAAGGTGAGTGCAGAGGTAAGTGCACACTAACCCAACAATGAACAGCTGTGTAAGCACATAGCTAACTGGTATAACTACCTAACCAGCCACAGAAAACAGCATGTGTTCAGAAACCAGGCAACATTGCACAGCTGTAGCCAGATAGCTAGATAGTCATCCAGACATTTGATAGTATTGGTTGGTGTACATTGGGCCAGTGAGCACCTTAAGAGAGATGAGAGAGTGGTTTGGAAAGGACCACCAAGGCAATCAAACAAGGCTCGTAAGAGTGAGAACACAGAAAAAGAAGATGGCTGACTGACGTTGAAGAGCAGGGCAGGGATGGGTGTGTAGCGGGTGATGTGGATCATGCACAGGTAGTCGGGCAGGTGACCCTCTCTGGAGCCCACGAAGAACAGCCTGGAGGAACACACACACGTGTCACACGCCACGGGAACACACACTTAATGGAGTAGCCACACACACACATCTCTACTCTGTCGTCTGGTATCTACAGAAAAGCATGGCGAGGTGGTAAACAGGTGTAATGAAATGACGATGCTGATGACCAAAACACAGGAACAGGTGTGTTTAGGAACAGGTGTGTTCAGAAACAGGTGTGTTTAGGAACAGGTGTGTTCAGGAACAGGTGTGTTTAGGAACAGGTGTGTTTAGGAACAGGTGTGTTCAGGAACAGGTGTGTTCAGGAACAGGTGTGTTCAGGAACAGGTGTGTTCAGGAACAGGTGTGTTCAGGAACAGGTGTGTTCAGGAACAGGTGTGTTCAGGAACAGGTGTGTTCAGGAACAGGTGTGTTCAGGAACAGGTGTGTTCAGGAACAGGTGTGTTCAGGAACAGGTGTGTTTAGGAACAGGTGTGTTCAGGTTCCCTCTCACCTGGAGGCGGCCAGGATGGAGGCGTTGAGTCCTCCGAAGCAGGAGAGAGCCACAGCCAGCGGGATCGTCCAGTTCATCACTCCGAACACCTGGTCGGCAAATGTCTGTGGAGGGTAAAACAAAAAATGTAATGTAAATGTATTTTCAAGCCTAGTAGCACCAATATGTATGCCAACTCATCAAGGTAAATTACAGTACCATAGTTAACTGCAAGTCATGGTTAGAAACCAGGAAGTGAACCAAGTAAACAAACTATATAGGAAGTATTGATATTATATAAGGTGACTCACCACAGCCACGGCATCGCTGTCTAAAATGGCTTGGATGGGCAAGATAGCGTAGTAAGCCACGTTGGTCAGGATGTATATCACAGTTACTATGGGCATGGAGATTGCAATGGCCATGGGCAGGTTCCTGCAGTTCACACAAACAAACATCAGAGGGAGTTAGAGACGGTTTTCATTTAGAGAAGTCTGGGGAAGAGGGGGTAGGGGAAGGTAAGGGGCTGAAGGCAATGAGCTGGCTCAGATTCAGGGTTAGTTCATTATGACTGAGCGGGTCACCAGTTAACCCCCCTGGGCAAGGGTGGGGAAGGAGGGAGGGGTGGAGGTGGGGAGGAGTAGAGGAGTGGAGGTGGGGAACAGTGAGGGATGTTTGTCACATAATCTGCCTGAGAACCCTGGGAGTAGCTTGTGATCCAATCACATGTCCGTCTTGGTCCATTTGATCAGCGTCTGGCTGTGTGAATCAGAGCAAAGGCTCAGATAAATACCAGGAGGAGCCTTAGCCCCCCTCCCTCCCTCCCTCCCACCCTCCCCTCTACCTGATACAAACCTGTCCTAAAACAACACTACTTTCAGTCTGTCTTTATGCCCTGTAACATCTGGGCCTTATCTTTTTTCAAACCCTAAACTTAACCACAATAAAGACAGTTTGCTCCCACCCCACCCCACCCACCCACCCTCCCCCTCACCCCCCTATCCCCCTCGACTCCCTCAACCCCCCTATCCCCCCCATCCCCTTCACTTCCCTCCCCCCTCACCCCCCCCCAATCCCCCTCACCTCCCCCCCTATCCCCCTCACCTCTCTGGGTTCTTGATCTCCTCTGTGACGAAGTTGAGGGTGTCCCAGCCAGAGTATGAGAACAACGCAGAGTACAGAGCCAGAGCGATGTCCCCAGGGTCTGTGGACGAGCCCTCAAACAGACCCTCGAAGTTCTTGGTATGACCTGAGAGAGTCAAGCCATGCAGATCGCAGTCATTCTCATATCCAATTAAATAAATCTGTGCTTGTGCGTCAGGGAAAAAGAGGTGTGTGCGTGAGAGTTTAAAAAGTGCATATGTGTGTATGAGGGCTTAACGGTGCGTCGGTACCTTGTCCTATCTTGACCAGGCCTGTGATGATGACAGCGATGAGGGCTATGACTTTGGCGTAGGTGAAGAAGTCTTGGACTCTGGTCCCCCACTTCACATAGGCACAATTCACAAAGGTCAGCAAACCTGCGAGGTGGGTACAAAGAGTGTAACACAAGGTCACATGGACGCCCACACTGGAAGACACATTCATGCACTGCTAGACATACAAATATCCCTGCGTGTGTGTTTGTGTGTCCAAGCCTGCCAAGCTTGAGGAAATGGGGCTGCTGACTCCAGCAGACCTGCCTGTTTTTCAGATCAAATAAGCTGAGAGCAGCACATCAGAGAGAGACATGACGACACACACACACAGAGACATGACCATACACACACACAGACAAGGCCACACACACACTCAGAGACACGATCATACCCGCACTTGGACACAGAGTTGGAAGTCTGGGGTAAGGCGCAGCGCAGTGAGAGAGAACACAGAACCATGTTCTCAAGGTTTTGCATGGTCAGGCTTGTGAGTACTTGACACTCTAACTTCTACTACAGAGATAATCATACGCCACATACTTTATTGACCTACTGACTGACTGACTGACTGGCTCACTGATCTGCCCAATGCTACATAGATATTACAAGTTACTTGGAAAAACATGTTTTTCAGCTTCCTCCCTATCCTTATCTCTCCCTGGGCCTTTATCATTGTTTGTTCCTTCCAAGATCATAAAACTGAAGCATGGATTAGCTGTGGTCTGAATCTTCACAATCATCCTATGCCCGAGGCTCTCATGCAGTTTGATACAGCCTAAACTGTCATCTTATCATCTGCATTTAGATACTGTTTAGAGGAGATGTGCCATAGAAAAAACATTTCTGTTACTTGAAGGGGCGAACAGGAAGTGATTCAATTTCCAAAATTTCTTTCACATCTACAAAATGCCTTATCGATTTCTTTCTGTTATAAAACGGTGTGGGGAAAGTGTTTTGTCTTGAAAGCAGCGTTGGCCTGTGGTCAAGACCCAAGTTCAATCTCACTTCTTACACATCAGTGACACATCAGCCTCCCCCAGCCCACAAAAACAACCCCCACCTCCTCCCCTGTATGACAGGAACGATCATAACACCATCAATAACGGTCTCATCTCCACAGGCTGTCAAACATAACATATGGTCCTCACCAGACAGACAACAGTGACCTGTGGACTGGAAGGAGGAGAGGGGGGGCGGGGGAGGGCCAGAGCCCAGATGTACCAAGGCGTGGCATGTTGACAGTGGAAGGCTAGAAGGGTGGGAGGTTTGAGATCGGTTTCTGGAGGTCCAGTGGACGTAGATGTGGTCCAGATGTGATGTGAGACTGGTGCCTGTGTGTGTGTGTGTGTGTGTGTGTGTGTGTGTGTGTGTGTGTGTGTGAGTGGCGGCACCATGCTGAGCCAGTCATTTGCCATTAGCCCACAGGTCAGAGTCTCTTTCTCTCACTGCTGCAATAGCTTCACAGCTATCAGCACACTCACAGCCTTCAAAGCTTAACTTATCTGTTGCCTGCCTGATAGTTTATTACTACAGCAGTCAGTGAGGTTTGGGAACTTGAATGTGAAGCCTCATCTCAGTAAGACCGGGTTCTGTTTGTCAGAGTTTCTGTCAAGTGTCTGTTCCAGCGTTCTGTCTCAACATTCTGTCTCAGAGTTCTGTCTGTCTCAGAGTTCTATCTGTTCCAGAGTTCTGTCTGTCCCAGAGTTCTGTCTGTCTCAGTGTTCTGCCTGTCCTAAAGTTCTATTCTTTGTCTGTTCCAATCTCCAAATTCTATTAATTAGTCCACTGTTCTGAGAGTTCCATCCATTTATTATACTAAACTGTGTGGTGATAGACGAGATAAGCTCTCAATGCAGATCCCTCCCTGACTCACTCTTAGTCTAGATATTATCTCCTTATCCTTGGCATGGACACTGATGACGTCTAACTTTTTGGGTTAGTTGAGTAAAATGATCTTTTCCCTTATTCCGTGTCTTTTACACAGGAAGCATGTGAGGCCTGTCATGGCTCTGCCCCTCTGTTCCTCTTTCACCCTGGTGTGTTCACACTTCTCCTGCTACGACGCTCTCCAGGTCGTCTAGTGAGGTCACGTTAGTTCTGTTCTCCCTTTTTTCACAAAGACAGACACATTCTCCCATTTACCACAGTCCAGAACTCCCCCATCAACCTTTCTCTCTATCCCACGCCCACACACACACACACACACACACACACACACTCCACTTACAGATACAGGCTGCAGCCAGCAGACGGTTGGCTGCATACGGAGCTATGCAGGTAGGGAAGATGGGCTGCACCATGTAGTTTGAGAACGTGATGGCTATAACCGCCTGGCTGGTTGGTTCTATGATGAGCAGCGACGTCCACAGCCGGATGAAGGCCATGAAGCCCCCGAAGGCCTCCAGGATGTAGGCGTAGCTGGCCCCAGACTTGGTGATGGTTGTGCCCAACTCGGCGTAGCACAGGGCCCCGAACACGGAGAAGATGCCCCCGATGGTCCACACTACCAGCGATAGCCCGTAGGAGGCGCTGTAGATCAGCACTCCTTTGGGGGAGACGAAGATCCCTGAGCCGATCATGTTGCCCACGATGAGGCAGACGCCGTTCAGGAGCGAGATCTCCTTCTTCAGCTTCATGGATTCGTTGGAGCCTGCCGATTTGAGAGAAGTGCCGCCATTGCTCTCCTCGCAGAGCGAGTCTTGTCTGGGGGCGGGGCTGTAGGTAGCCATTGTTTTGGATTGGAGGTGGCTCAGAGGGGAAGTGGCGATGGGATCAGTGATTGGGCGGCAGAGAAGTCAGTCAGTGAGAGGGGAGGTATATTGCTTGAGGTGAAAATGAAAGTTTTTTCCCTCAACTATGGTCCCACAGGTGACATCTGTGGAAGACATAAAACGAATTAGACAGTGTGTGGACGTTGCCATGGGCAACCATTGATCACAGATATGGGTACACATTTATAAAACGTTTGTGAGAACAACACCAAAGCCGCCTCAGGGCGCCGCCATGTTCACCCAGGCAAACGTGGCCACACATGCACACGCCCACACACCCGCAGCTTGGTATTGGTTTTTACAGATGGCAATTTAAGAGCCATTACAGTTCAGAGTAAATGGGCTTTTAAGGTTGAGTGTATTGACAGAGAGGCAGACCAAAAAAAGAAAAACAGTGACAAATGTGACTGAAAACATTGCAGTGTTCATTACCAGTTTCAACTTCCACCACGATAGTTAGTCTAAACAACTAACTGACACAAAAGTGTACACACAGATAGTCTTTAAGACGTGTCAGCATGATGATCCAGTCACATGTTTTCCAAAGTTCATCACCCTCAGCATGAAAGTCTAATGACTAGAGTCTAATGAGGAGAGACGCACGTGGCCGGGCTGATTAGGAAGACTGGGCTTATAAGCTACATTCTCAGACACACATACGCCTCATGCCTATAACATACATTCTCCGTGAGACACACACATGCATCGTGTCAAAACATGTCAGACACACGCACACACACACATCATGCCTCCAAACACATGATCTGAAACAGACAGACTCACACACCTCTACGTTAGTGAATGGCAAAGACGTTCTCCTACCACAGCAGCTCGGTCTTGGGTTCGACAGACCAGGAAGGGGACAGAGAAGTCCACTCACGCAGACCACAGTGAGTGGTGGAAGGGGGGGGGGAAAGAGACGGAGAAGTTCAGAGTGCTCACCCCGCGATTTGCAAGTTCAAAAGGAAGACTGATTTCACAATATTGGACTGTAGATAGCCCTGGCATGTGACTACAAGGAGAGCTGGAGACACAGAGAGAGGGAGGCTCCTCAAGGACCAGAGTGCAAGGTCCACAAGGCACAGATAAACTCTCCAAGAGGCTTCAGTATGTCTACTCAAGGTTATACACATGACAGACAGTTTGTCAGTCTCTTTCTCTCTCTTACTGTTGCAACTTAGTGGCAGGCAGCCTCTGAAATCAGCCTTAGGTGCTGCACAGACAACTAATGCGAGTCTCTCACTGGTTAATCTTCACAGTAGAACTGATAAACGAGCGTATTGATGAACATGCCCAGCGAGCCAGGAATGCCATAAGAGGTTAATAAATAATTTAATGATTTTTAGAGGAATAAGTGTTAAACTGATCATAGGGCTTACCAGATAACACCCTTTGACCACTGTAGAGGCAACATCTGGTCGCTCCAATAGTCTGCATTTATTGGCTACATCGTGGTTATTACCTTCTCCAGATGCGCGTGCAGGTGAACTTGATACCTAGCGAGGAGTCTTATTTTGGTTTTCCTGCTCGCTCTCGATTCAGTGTCCAGAGATCTATAAAACCTTCATCTCAAGTGCGGACATCCATTCAAACTTCATAGATTTTCAAACGACTTCCACGACACCTTCTGTCTGTCCTTGCGCACGCTTTTCTCTCCACTTGCCCTTCCCTATATCAGTCACGCGTCCACCGATCGCAGGCCCGGCTTTAACCGATGACAGTCTGTCTGGTCTGAAGGTGCTCCATTTGATCAGCTGATGAACTTCTGCTTTCTGACGCGGCTACCAAGGAGACAAGAGAGGAGGTGAGGAAGTGGGAGTGGTTTACATCGATGACTTGCTACGACGCTTTTGAGCAGCTGTAATTAATTGGGTTTCTGTTGAACTGATTAATCCATATGATCAATGTTAAATGGGGTTACGTAGAAAGTCTTCGGTGATTAACACGGTGACAAAAATACAAGTTGGCTACATGACTAGACAAGCTTATAGGTAATATGTGCCAATGACTGTAAAAAATAACTGCAGCAACTACAATTCGTTTTGATTTTATTTAAAAACGCTAGTTTCCGTTTACTTTTTGGTGTTTGCATACAAATATTATGATTTAAAGTTTTAATAAAATGTTAATTCCCAATACAAGACTGAACTAGTTGTCTTTGCAAAAGAAGTATGTGCATCATACCCAGCGAAAAAGTACAAATTAAGCATTATATCGAAATGCTAGGAGGTAGTCACAATGTCAGTCAAGTTTGATGCGTCTATCTTAGAAACAGTATAGGGCCTACAGCCCCCTCTGCTGGGGAAAAAAGTAACCGTTCATTCAGTGGAATAATTTAGCGTTCGATTACTTCGAATGGAATCTGGTGTTTTCTTTTGCTTATTGTCCTTAAAAAGTCAACTTCGACTTGCTGGAGACAAAAGTAAAACATCAATTAAGATAATCAGTCGTGGAATGTTAGTTTGTTACTTTGATCTAGACAGTTAACACTTATCTATGATGATTTTTCGACAGCGACTGATTAAAGTAGTACAGTCGATCAACATGAGCATAATGTGAATTGTAATCAATAGCAAAGCCACCTGTTGATTATCTGCAGGGGTCGGGCTAACCTGATCAAGACGGCTGTCCCCGCCCACATCTAAGACTACGCCTTTTCACAAGTCGTCCATCTCAAACTGAAAAGCAAACATTGGGAACGTCCCTTCACCCTAATTCCTATCCCTTTTTGATTGAGACATGTCTATCACTGAAACGCATGTGGACAAACTTCTCACACATGGGGGTTCCATTCAGCCCTTTGTCTCTCTCTCTCCCCCAGTCCCCCTTCTCTTGCCCCCCAGATTCCTCTCCTTGGTTACCGGTTACCATGGTTTCTGGAGCCTCAGTAGTGTGGGGGATTACCAGCCATTTTGGGGACAGCTGGCCAGGTTGGTCCACGCTGCCCCCTGTGCTGCTTCCAGTCACATAGGGGGGATGAGGGGTGTCATTGTGCACGGATTAGAGCTTCCTGTGTGTCAGCCCCATTACACATGGAGGGGGAGAACACAGAGAGAGGGGGAAATAAAAGGGAAAATGAAAGAGTGAGTATGAAAGAGAGTATGACACACAGAAGGATAGGGGGGGGGGGGAGGGAGGGGGGCTCTACAGCTGCACTTTCAATCACACTGCGGCACTCACACAGGCACTGATTATCCCTTGTACACACACACACACACACCTCACAGAACCCGAGGAACTGAAACATATGAAAAGAAAATGAGGGCAGAAAAGGCAGAATAAGTAGACTGCTATCGAAGCAGTAGACAAAAGAACTCAGTCACACACAGGGCATCGAGACAAACAAGCAGACAGGCCGACAGGGAACACTCAGACACGAAACACTGTCATGCTCACGGAATACTTAAACAGAGGGGAACCGAATGAGACATAAGCTATTCTGGGACTAATTGTGGACACATAAAAGACAACCTCGATAAAAAAGGGGTTCTTTTTCACCATCACCATCATTTTATTTTCTCTTTTTAACATCCTATGTGGAAGCACATTTTTTAAACTACAGTACAAAAACAATGGCGGTACACCATTTCAAAATGAAACATACAAAACTATACTGAGCTAAGTAGCAGGGATACAGTGAAGACAAGTTCTGCAGGGGCAGAAAACTTTAACTCTCAAGTGCTTTGAGAGAAGAGAAAAGGGGGGGGGAGAGACTGGAACACAAAGGAGGAAGAGAAGGGGTGAGGTAAATATATCAGACACTGACAAATCATCCTGGTCACACACACACACACACAAACACTTACAATGTCTGTTCTGTCCCTTATTTTTACAGATAAACCGATTACAATCACTGAAGTTGGAAGTCTGATTGGGCATTAGATAAGGTGATTACAGAGTTAGACCAGGACAGGTCGAGGATTTACAAAGTCAACATACCTGGCAGTGTAACACAATCATCATCATCATCATTAGCATCATCATCACAATCGTTGTGTTTGTATCAATGGACGTATGGACAGCAGTAGACACAGTGCAACTCCATTGAAATTTCAGAACAGCAGCATGACAGTTTAAAAAAAGAGGAAAAAAAAAAGTTTTAAAAGATGGAACCAAGGTTCATATTTACAATGTGGCCACTGCTAAACTGGCCTATTTTGGTGTTAAGTTTGTGTAAAATACTTTTTTACCTAAACCTGGTTCTTTTCATTTTACAGTAGCTCATGTTTGAAGTAGTTTGTGCTCTGTTCGGCCCTTGGAAATTCAGTACCATAAAACACACACGGGTGTTCTTTTGCCTCAAGGGAAATTCTGTGACATGCGTCGATAAGGCCTCACTGTGTTCTTTGAAATAGTAACATTATTTCATAACTGACTTGACTGAGTCACTACCTCAAAACAATCTAACATGCCACACTACTGGACAGACTATCCCTACTGGACTATAATATAAAAAAATAAACATAGAATCAGTGATTCTAAAATGGATCAATTTGAGCTGAAAATACATTTCCTTGTCAGGGCTTTTCTAACCAAGCAGACTTCTTTCACATTTCCTTTTACTCAGTAATGTCCTCAGGTTTCTTTCCTTCACCATCAACAGTGGGAGTTTCCTCCGGAGAGGAACTTTTCTCAGGAGTTTTTACCAGTGGCTGAACATCAATCTTCTCTCCCGGGGTCCCATTGGCTGAATTTGAACTTCGATCCTCCACAGTCTCGTTTTCATTGGCCGGAATGACCAGTGGAGCCTTAGAAGAGGCGTTAGCCACAGCTCCAGGATGGGTTTTCATGTGTCCCTGTTGAACAGAAAAAAACAACGCTTTAGGTAAAGTGAGGTATATTATATACATATATATATATATTATATAAAAGGTGTTTTGATTCCAATCTACAACAGTAGTGTATGTTCATACCTTGAGTCCACTGCGGCTGGCGTATGCCTTTCCACACTGGGAACACCTGTAGGGTTTGTCTGGGCGGGGGGCCTGGGGAGATGGTGCTGGTGGTGCTGGAGCAGTCTGCTGCACAGCCTCCTGGTCCGCCTTCTCTTGGGAACCATCGCAAACCTCCGAGGGGGTCTCCTCCTTCGCCTCAGTACCCAGGACGGATGAGCTGTCCCTGGGCAAGGCGCTCTCCTTCTCCCCCTCCGTGGTGACTGCCGGCTCCTCTTCCGGAGTGGGCTCCTGTGTGAGTTCGTCTGTGGCTGGCTCAGAGGCTGCTGCTGCTGGAAGGGGGAGCTCAGGTGACTGGTTTCGGGCTGGGGAGCTCGGGGTCGATTCAGGGGCGGGGCTACCTCGATGAGAGCTAACTTTGTTCTCTGCGGATGGTGAGGCGTTACTGAGGCTCTCTCTCAACCCACCGTCCAGTCCAGGCTTGGAGATACACAGGGAGAGGGGCTGGTCCTCAGCCTCTCCATTGTCCGCTGGGGCAGAGATGGAGACTGCAGGAGTGGCAGCGAGGTCTGCGTGGGTGGGAATGGAGCCGTTAGTTAGCCCATCGTCGGTCTGGGGAATTTCTCTCTGACCGAGGGCCTCTTGTGGATTATGGGTCAGAGGTGGACTAATACTGGGAGTGGAGAGGTCAGATTCCACCTTCGGGCGACTCAGATCAGCTGCCAGGGATTGCTGCTTGGGAGCCACCCCCAAATCCAAACCACCGACTGGAGGGTTCTGGACGATGGACCCGCTGTTGCTGCCCATGGTCAAGGCCAGAGGGAGAAGCTGTTGGGGCTTGGATGGGGAGACGGAGGGGTGATTCATCTTCCGGTGGTTCGCGTCGTCCTCCAGAGGCATATCCGTGTCGTCCTCCGGAGGTATCTGTCCCCCCAGGTGCAAGCGGATGTGGTGCTGGAGCACCAGGGCGTTGGTGAACTTGCGGGGGCACAGCGGGCAGGAGTTCTGGGCGCGGGCATTCGGAGGGCGGGCACGGTGGGTGGCCAGATGGGCCCTCAGGCTTCCCTTGGTGGAGAAGGAGCGGCCGCACAGCTTGCAGGGGAAGGGGCGCTCCCCCAGGTGGGTGGCCTGGTGGAGGCGCAGGGCCCTGGGGCAACTGAGCACACGTAGGCAAACCCCGCACTGGTTAGGGACCAGGGAGGGGTTGTTGGATCCGAGGAGGTTGTGGTTGGCCAGATCCATTGCCCCCGCAGTGGTGTTGGGGCTCAGGCCCAAGGCTGCCATCATCTCTCTACGGTAGGCATTGGAACTGATGGTCAGGTCTTGGCCGTTCATGTCCGCGACGGCCGAGTTGTCGTCCTGGAAACGCGGAGAGGAGGTAGTGCCTGCCTGGGGCTGCTTCTCCAGCTTCTGCACCAACCGCTGTAGCTTGGAGGTGTCGGAGGTTTGGGTGGAGGAGGTGGGGGAGGATGTCGACGAAGAGGTGGGTGCTTTAGGGTACGGAGGGAAGGGGAAGGGGAGCTGAGAGTGGGGGGAGGCGAGGTGGGAGGCGGAGGGGTGTGTCGGCGGGCGGAGGAGGGCGAGGTGGTGGGCGGACGCTCCGCCTGGGAAGAGGATCTTGGGGAGGTGGGCCAGCTGGGAGTAAGGCGAGCTGGGGTGCAGTCCAGAATGAGGAGGGGTATTCTCGTCGAACCTCTGCTGCTTGGCTCCCTTGAACAGGCTCCCCATGGCGGACGACGAAGTGCCGGCCGAAGACGAAGACAAGATGCTTCCGGAGCCGCTGCCGGAGGCGCTGGCTGCGGCCGCGGCGGCGGATGCCCGGTTGAGCTGCAGCAAGGAGTGAGCCGTGGAGAGCAGCGCCATGTCCACGCTGGGGGGCAGGGGGAGGGAGGAGGACGAGGGGCGAGAAGACCCTCCGGACAGGAAACCTAGAGCCATGCTGTCTGCCAGCCCCACTCCTCCTTTCACGCCTGTGAACGCCTCCTCGTCCTCCGCCCGGCGCTTCCTGCGCCTCTGGCTGGTGGAGGTGGCGGGGCTGGGGGAGGGGGTGGGCGTGGGCAGGATCTGGTCAGACAGGGCCGGGGGCAGCAGGGAGAGAGAGAGCTCTGGGTTCTGCTCGCGGTGCCTCAGGAAGTGGGCCTTCAGGTTCCCCCGGGTGGTGAAGCGGCTCAGGCAGACGGGACACTGGTATGGCCTCTCGCCCGTGTGGGACCGCAGGTGGATCTGGAGGGATGAGTCGCTGCTCAAGACCTTCCCGCAAAACCGGCAGGCGTGGGGCGGACGCCCTAATGAGGAGGAGCTCGCCGAGGACCCGATGGAGGAGCTGGGGTTGAAGAGGTCCTGCGAGAGGCTGGAGGTAGGGAGGGGTGGGGTGGGAAAGCCGACCCCGTTGCTGTGGCCGAAGGGGGATGTATTGGAAGACTTCTCGTGGAGGTAGCGTGGGGGGAGACCCAGAGAGAGAGAGAGAGGGTGGAGGGAGGCGGCTGATGAACTAAGGGTGGAGGAGGAGGAGGACGAGGTAGAAGAGTGTGGGGCCCGGTTCCCATTACTTTGAGAGAGGCTGGGTTTTGACAACGCTGGCTGGGGGAAGAGGGAGGGGAGCCCAGAAAGGAGAGATGAATCTGAGGTAGGCCGTGGGGCAGGGGAGGGCTGCGTTGGGGAAGGAGATCCAGATCTGTGGTGGCCGTTGGCAGCCGCTTGAGGTCCATCCTGGGAGTAAACAGCCCCTCCGAGGCGGAGGACGTGCCTGCAGATCTCCTCGGTCATCTGCATCTGGTGGATCTGCCTCTGCTGCAGCACCCTGAGCTCCTCCAGCAACACTGCCAGGGTGGGAGGAACCTGCAACTGACCCGGGCCGAGGGGGCTGGAGGCCGTCTGCTGCCCGGGACTGGTCACCTCCTGGTGGGTCATAGTACCGAGAGAGGACACCGAGGAGGAGGAGGAGGTGGTGGTGGCAGACCTGCCCATCTGAGGGGAGGTCATGGTGGGGTGCGAGAGGCTCTGGTGGGTGAGGGTGTGTGGTCCAGACGTCTGACCGAGGAGGAGTGGAGGGGAGTGTGTCTGGGAGGACAGGGACGGGTGTGGGAAGTCTGGGGAGAGCGAGGAGTGGGTATTCGGGAGGGAGGTAGTGAAGGGGGTGATGTTGCTGGGCCAGTGGGGGGGGGGAGAATTCTCGCTGGGGAGGGATGGCACGTGGAGCCCCCCGGGGGACGGGCGAGGGGCCAGGGGGGGCTGGCAGTCCTGGAGGGAGGTGGGAGAGGACGAGGATGAGGAGGAGTTCAGTTCTGAACCCAGAGAGGTGGACGGTGATTTCACAACCAGTTGGTCATCTGTAGACGGAGGGAAAGACAGTCATAAGGAGATGCTCGCCACTACATGCTTGGAACAGCAACTGAACGATGAATCTGTGAAGACTCGGGTCTGCAAAGTCTCCACGTTCCACACATGCAAACAAGCCAAGCAGGGTACAAACAAAAACAAGCATGGCAGGCCTCAACAGTTTACTTAACAAGAAATGCATATACGGCACACATTACACTTCAATGAAGTAACTGAGGCTACGTTTTTAAAGCGTATCAGTTTTTCAACGCGACAAAGGCAACACAGTCTCTACAGCTTCTTTCTATTGTATTGTCTTACTCTGTGCTCTCTAAAGGACAACTCTTAAGCGTCTTTATCCCACAAAAGCTGGCAGACCACCTTGCTGCTATGACAACACCTTTCAAAAGACAATGCACATCACCAAGACAACCCATAACCCCTCTTAACCCACCCCTCACTCCAGCAGTTACGTCTTTCATCTCCTCATTCACCCTTCCCCCTTACGTCACAACAGGGGTCAAGGGTCGGGCCATGCTAAGGTTTCTGAGCACTGTCCAGGCAGCTCTGATTGGTCAGTTCATGTGACCCCTCGAGCTCTGGGGTCAAATTCTTTCAAAATCTTGAGCACAGAGTGAGAAAAAGTAAGGGGGAAAGAGGGGGGAGGGGTAAAACAATGGAGAGACACACTAAGTATTCCCTGCTGGAGGGCTGTATAGTGATGGAATTAATGACTGTACTTCTCACTACTTCTAAGGCCTGAGTAGCTTCTCATTGAAACAGAGCCAGATTCAGGCTCCTAGAATGAAATTCTAGTTTGGGAACGAATTACGCGAATAACTAGTTTAGTCGAAATGCCGGTCTGAGGTATGTTCCTGGTGCCAAACATTAAATGGAAGGTGCATACCACCCCCCCCCCCTCTCTCTCTCAGATTTGTTTTACCTTCTACACCCCAACTGAGAGGGAGTATACAGTCAATAGAACTGCAGGGTGAGAAGGGGGGGGGGAAGCATTGAGAGAAGGGTAGAAAAAGAGAGGGAAGAACAAGGAAATGTGAAGGAAAGCAGTATGGAGAGAAGGGAGAGGAGAATAGAAGGGTAGAGATTAATCTTTACCAAAACAGCCTTTACCCTTCCCCCCATGTAGCCATCCACATTTTTGGGGTGAATAGGAAACTTCTCTATACCAAGACCTCCAGCAGAGTGGCCTGCCTCAATAGTGTCCCACTAACATCACAGGAAAATGGCCACAGACGCATTGAATGTAAATATTTAGTTTGCTTGGTCTGTCCTGTAGAACCTGCAGTAGAATCTTAAGTGACTGCAGACAAACTTAGCATTGACATCGACTAGGGGCCTATACTGAAGATAATGGTGAAAAATCTTCTACGTGCACATCAAAATGTCATGCATTTGAATAAAAACTAATTCATGGGTGGGAAACGCTGCAAATAGTACACCATTAACTTATGAATGAACCAGCTAAATCAACCAGTGCTTTCATTGCAGAGGAACCACAGAGCAATGACAAAAGAAAGGACCTATTGATACTGACCGCGAGAGCTGTACGTTTATGTGGCGACCTGTTGCTTGGATTCTGCTTAGTGGGAGTAATTTCCCGTTAATAGTAACACATGCACTAGAATAATAATGAACTTTTCTCACCGTGCGATAGCAGCAGCGTGCCCCCCGGATCCGCGTTAACGAGTTGCTGAGGTCTTTTCTGTTTCCGGCGTGACATGATTCACGAGGGGCCAGAGAGAGAGGGGGGCATCAGTCGATTAAACCACACCGGGCACTTTTCGCACTTGCACGCGTTCCAAACAATCCCCAAACCAAACAATTCCTCTAGAACTCCTGATTTCAGTTAAGTGGAGTTTCAGGTAGCATTTGAACTGGCAGTAGGCTATCAAAAGTTGATTCCTTGGATTGAGAAAAACGGTTTAAAAGTGGAAATCCGTGTGACTGCGCCGTGTCATTTGATGCCGCAGTGAGTGCGTGTGTGGCTGTTTTTCTAAAGTCTTCTCTCTCCCAAAACTTGCCCAAATTGCGCCCCTCCTCTCCTGCTGTTCCCCTGCATGCATACACTCACACATCACTCACACATCACACACACATTACACACACACACACATACACTGCAGTCACACACAACCTCTCCTTGTTCTTCAATGAGATTTGCATTTCAATAGCGTGGAACACACAGACTCCTGGTTCCCTCTTTCTTCCGTATTTTCTCTATACATGCACCGCACAGCAGTTAAACTTTCAATCAAAAAATGACAACGTGATGTCAAAAAACACATGGATTCAACCAAAAATAATATATGCCCCTCTTGTTGGACTTTTAAAAGGATGTTTGAACTTATTTTCGAGAGACATATTTAGGAAGTCTCATAAATTAAACGCATGTTTTCTAGCTCCACTATTAGAAACAAACCAGGTCTACAGACGATAGAAGACCTGACTTATAGACTAATATTTAAATTCGAACTTCAAAATCAGTTTTGGTCTTCTATTAAAGTGTTCGGAATTGAACAATAACTTATACAAAAATCATAACAACAACAATCATAATTGCAATCGCAAGATAGACATGGATATATGGTGTGGTTCCTGCAGCGGAATGAATGGGGTTCATTTGCCTTTCATTTTAAGATGGCTAATTAACGGGGGTGGGGGTTCTCTCGATTGCCCAGCCACATTAGAACATGGATGTGTTCCATGTTCTGCCAGCGCACACTACTGCCTGAACCCCCGACCCCCTCCTTCCACTGCTGCGCGCGGAGCTCTATTTAAAAGGGAAAGAATAGATGGGAATCTGCGACAATGGCGCACTGGACACAGTTGAGTGAGCATCTCCGTCTCCCCTCTCTCACTATGAACCCCCGGATCCACTGCTGTTCTGCACAATGCCCCTCTTTCACCCCCCGCCCTCACTCCTGTACCACGTGGAGCAGGGATAAAAGGGAGATAGAAAGAAAATACCAAATTTAAGTAGGTGTCCCACATGTATGACTTCAGTGCTTGTGCACATGAAAACATGCAGCATATCAAACGGAAAAATATAATTGCTAACATTGTTAGACTTACATGACATTTAAACACAAAATGAATCAGGGTGCCACGGTTTTCTAATCAGATCTGTAAAATGTAAAAAATAAATAAAAAGAGTAAAATGTAGACATGATGTAGTGTTATGATTGGCTATTTTTGACTACTCTCTCATTTAACCAATCAGATTACTTTACCTGATCAGTATGCTGAACGACAGTTTAACCTGCCATCTTACTAATATAGGTTCTTTAATGTTACTTTATTATTGACGCTTCCACATTTGTCGAAGTTATTAATTAAACATAGGTAAACACTGTATTATCATTCATGCATGGATTTTAGGGCTTGGTTCAGCCTGTTTTGGGATTACAATTTAGCTAATTTACAGTAGCAAGATAGCTAGTTAATTAACACCAAACAAGACTGTGGCAAGGTAGGTAGCGAACAGTAAGATAAATTACCACATATTGCTGATGTCTGATCTACTTTTGTGATACTGTGTTATATTATCCTGTGTGGGCCCAAAGTGCATAAAGTATGGTAGCTATACTTCTGCCAGCTTGTGCTAACTACCTGCTCGTGGTAACCACCTAGCTTGCTCGAGGAGTTCTAACCATAATTTCTTGTGATGTTCTTGTGTCCTCTTGTAGCTAACTTACTTTATATAAATGTCTCTCTGCGACGATACTCTGCTCTGCAACTTCCCGAAGTGTCGGTCTAAGTTGTGTGGATTTGCTTGGGTCACGGCCTGTTCACATGCTTTCTGCGATCAGCACGGTTCCGGTGAGTTCAGTCGATCCCCAGCGATCTGTCCCGCCTGTTCCTCTGCGCTCTCGGGGAAACTTGACATCGTGCGAACAGAGTTGTCCCCATCTGAGGAGTACAAGGCCATGGTCCTCGCGGGACTCAGGCCAGAGACTGTGCTGGACATCAGTGCACGCGCGCTGGCCTTCTGGACTTACCAGGTCAGCGAGGATGTTTTTTTGACTCTTCAAGCACACCACTATTCAAATGGTTCGCCATTATGTTTGATATGTGTGCAAATCCGCATGAAACGGCGATTATCACACGCTAGTGCCACCACGTGAGGATCCATGTGTGTGTGTGTGGCAGGTGCACCAGGAACGAATGTACCAGGAGTACAGCCTGTCCAGGGCAGAGGGACAGGTGAAACAGATGGAGAAGGTCCTGACCCAGCAGAACCAGAGTAGAGAACTGGAGCTCGGTGCGATGAGGGGGGAGATTGCATCTCTGAAGAAGGTGCTTGTAACCTATGCATCACTGATCAATGACATTCCTAACTGGTCCTAAAACGCTTGTGTCTGTGAGCATGTCCTTGAGCAAAGGCCGTATTAGCAGGTCTGACCTAAGGCGGGTTGGCGCTGAGTTGCTCTGACTCACAAATCTCCTATGTGAAGACCTGTTGAGGACCGAACCTGCTTTTCATGCTGAACCTCTCCACCCCACTGACATCTTCTCCCTTCTTCGTTTGTCTTTTCACCACCACCTCCACCTCCTCCTCCTCTCTTCCCGTCACCCAGGTGACGGATGAGTACAAGAGGAAGTACAGCGAGGTGTCGGAGCGCCTGATGGAGAGGAACAGACAGTACCAGAAGCTGCAGGGTCTCTATGACTCCCTCAGGCTGCGCAACATGGTGGTGGGGGAGAGAGAGCCAGCCCCCCACGGAGCCTCCGACTTCACCTCAGGTGAGAGGGAGAGAGAGGCAGAGAGACAGAGGGAGAGAGACAGAGGGAGAGAGAGACAGAGGGAGAGAGAGGCAGGGAGACAGAGGGAGAGAGAGACAGAGGGAGAGAGAGGCAGGGACTTCACTTCAGGTGAGAGGGAGAGACAGAGGCAGAGACTTCACCTCAGGTGAGAGGGAGAGAGAGGCAGAGAGACAGAGGGAGAGAGAGGGGGAGAGAGACAGAGGGAGAGAGAGGCAGGGACTTCACTTCAGGTGAGAGGGAGAGACAGAGGCAGAGACTTCACCTCAGGTGAGAGGGAGAGAGAGAAGCAGAGAGACAGAGGGAGAGAGAGGCAGAGAGACAGAGGGAGAGAGAGGCAGAGACTTCACTTCAGGTGAGATGGAGAGAGAGAGGCAGAGACTTCACCTCAGGTGAGAGGGAGAGAGAGGCAGAGACTTCACCTCAGGTGAGAGAGAGAGGCAGAGAGACAGATGGAGAGAGAGGCAGAGACTTCACCTCAGGTGAGAGGGAGGCAGAGACTTCACCTCAGGTGAGAGAGAGGCAGAGGGAGAGAGAGGCAGAGAGAGTAGAGACTTCACCTCAGGTGAGAGGGAGAGAGAGGCAGAGAGACAGAGGGAAGGGGACAATCCTTATCGTAGATGTTTTTTTTACATTGATAATTTGCTGTGTATGATATCCATCTATACAAAGTAGTCCTTGGTAACTAGTAAAGGAAGGAAATACAGGAATACATTGAGAGAATGCAGGAAACTATGCAAACAAAACACTTGAGACAGAACACAAAGAAGCATGTATACTGTAGGGACAACAGGGTGAACACAGGATGAAGTTAGTTGATGGATTAAAGGGGAAAACGCCTTGACAACAACAGGAGACACTGAACCTCCTGCGTGTTCCCCAGGGGTGGTCAGGCAGCCCTCTCCCAGAGGAAGCCCTTCATTCCTGGGCATGGGCCCCGAGGGGGACAGCCGCCTCTTCTCCTCCCTGGAGCCCGAGGGTGCGAGGACCTTCTTCCAGTTCAGCTCCCCAGCCAGAGAGAGAGGACGTTGCTTCATCAAGAAGCACTGAGTCAGCCTACTGGTCATAACTGTCGGTTGAGAGGTTTGTCATCTGACGGTTAGATGAATTACAGGTTCATTGGTTATTGTTTACTGTTGCTGTTTTGTTTTTATTATCGTGTTCTTAAAGTTTTATAAATTATTGTGAAAATATCATCTTTATTACTAATGCTTGTATTTGTGTGAAGTTCTGTCCGGTTTGGAAGAAATGATTAGTCTTCATTCTTTGTGGGAAGTTTGTTTTATTCTTTTTAAACGCATTGTCGTCACAGTTGTCATTGTCATTTTTCTCATTTACAAAAATCCACTTGTCTCCCACCCAGAGCAACGGAATACAAAAGGAAGAAATATTTATAAATATGTACAAAGGGTTTGTCTAAAAGACTATTCAAAGTGTCTACTATTTACAGGAAGTCAAACATTACAGGCACACAGTTTTTCTTTTTTTTAACATATAAATCATGCTTCTTTCTGGCTCTTAGCCTTTCATGTATCCTTTCCTCCACCCCTCCTTTCATTCGCTCTGAGGCTTATAGCTAACCGACGCAGCCGTCTGACTCTGGGCGTTCTGTTTCTTTCCGTTCACGATCAGGAGCAGAGGAGAGTCCACTCGTATACTCCGGAAATCAAAAGACTGTCCGGGAGATAAAAGAAACCAATACGTCAGATAATTCAAAGTGGGAGAGTTTTTTTTAAGTGGGGAGTATTTATCTACACTAGATGTGTGTAAAGCCAAATCAGAATCAGAATGGGTTTTATTCGCCATGAAAGTTTGCACAGACAAGGAATTTGCTTTGGCAGGAAGGTGCAAACATTAAACATATAGGAATCTAAAATTTAAATATGAGGACTAACTATACTAAGGGTACATAACTAGCAATGGAATTAGATTAAAATAAACTATACAATAAAATATAAAATAAATAAATACAGTGTTAGAAGATTATATGCATCGAAGGAAAGGTACATAAACATGCTATGTAGTGTGTAGACTGTGCAGCCGTTACATGTTTAGCATGTAGGATATTCAGGTATTGTTCGTTCCGTGTACTGTAGCAGGATTGTGTGTAGGCCACAGACACAGACCTGGCCGTTGTGCGCTACGCTGTGGCGTTTGACCTGGGGCTCCGGGACGACAACAGAGTCTCCTATCAGCACCCCCCAGCTGTCCGCCGTGTTGTACACCATCACCACACAGCACGTCTCATCGCTGTCCACCATGCCAAACGTACTGAAGGGAGGGAGGGAGGGGAAAAGAGGGAGATGCCTCTGTTTACTTTCTCATGTATACAGAAGGCAAAGTCCATGCTTGAGCCAGAAAAGTGATTTGCATTCCTACTTTCCATAAATTTAAATACACAGAGAGAGAGAGAGCTAACCACTGATGAAAGAGTAGCCTTATGTAGACAAGAGACTGAACTGTGAATGGAGGGATCAACTCAACCCCCGAGGGTGAACTCACAAGGCCATGCGTCCTTCGGAGGCCAGACTGAACACCACCTTGCCCAGGGCGGCCACCCCGGCGTTGTGGCCGTGTGTCAGGGAAGACAGCAACCGGGGCTCCAGGCTCCCAACTCGGCCTGTGGGGGAGCGGAACTGAGGGTGGGAACATGGCCCCAGGGCTGAGGTGCTTAGGTTGGACAGCATGGTTCTCAAACGGCGCGCCTTCACCTTGCCCTGGGGATGAAAGGAGGGAAGAGTTATACAAGTAGAGAGGAAATGTAATAGCATGCTGCCACCTATTGGGTGGAAAGAAAACTCCTGCAAAACACTTCTTATCAGGTCATCTCTTCCAATGAAAAGGTCGTTATTCCAATACACCTAAACGATCAACTAGAATCTCTATTTAGCACTCATAACTCTACGGTATGACGGTTCTCTAAGTGAAAGATGCCTTTGTGGGTGTTAATGTCTGGGTGATGTCGCCTGTGTGTGTGCGACCTTCATCGGTCCCACCTTGTTCTCTGTGAGCTCTGTGACCTTCCTCAGGTACTCCAGCAGCTGCCTCTCCCGCTCCGGAGGCTCCTCCCACCCAGGGTCCAGGGCCGCCGCCCGGCTGTACCCGCCCAGCGCCGACCCAAACATCTCCTCGTACTGGAACAGCTGAGGGGGGGAGAACGATCAACCAGGAACCGTCATTATTAGAATTCACAAGGGCGAGGCCACTGACTGGAACACGTAGTACAGGTCAAATATCGGTGTGGTTTGCTGAGTGGAAGGTTTTCAGTAAACAAATGAAAAAATATATACAGTAGTACCTCAAATACAGGAATTTTTACAGAAGCACAAATGTGTGACAGACCGTAGCTCGGTTGAAGTGCAGGTCAGGGTTAGAGGAAGCTGCTCTATCCACTTTCTCCTGAAAGACAGAAAAAAAGAGTTGGTACTTCTGTAGACACCAGTAAATGTAAAAGAAACTGCTTTGGAAAAAGAGATCTGAGCTCGATGTGTTATGTACTCACAGACTGGGCGTAGGCACTCAGAGCCTGTTGAGACATCTGTGGGTTTTGTCCGCAGGTGAAGAACAGAGATATATAGGCATTCCCCAGGATGTCTGTCAACGTAACAACAAACAACACACATAAAATATATATATATTTATTTTTTTACAGTTTACCAGATTTAATAGATGCTTTCCTCTGTTCTGCATGGTGAATGAGAGATACCTCCTTCATTGAAAAACGGTCTGGATAAAAATCCTCAGCTCTTTTAACACACAAACACGCACACACACGCTCTTTCGTTTCTCAAGCATCCTGCTGCCCCGCCCCACACACACACACACTCTTTCGTATCTCAAGCATCCTGCTGCCCCGCCCCACACACACACACACTCACACCAGGAGGTCCCGTCCGTGACGTCCAGCTGCACGGCCTGCCTGGCCATGTCTACGCTCTCCAGCACCCGCTTGCCCTGCTCATCACTGCCCCCTCCTGGCAGCTGCCGCAGCACCATGGACAGGCTACGCAGGGACACCTTGTTCTTACTCTGGAAGGGGAAGCGACAGAGTTCAGATAAAGACCAGAAGTGTAGAGTTCCAACGGTATTACAGCGGTTAGTTCCGAGGGACAATTTACATTTTAAAAGACACGCAAAACGCAGTCCAACTCACGCATCATCTCAACTTCAACACGGCATGATTTCTATGGCGTCGTTCCACCTCACCTGCTGCAGAGCTCCAGTGAAGCAGGTCTTGGCCGTGGTCAGGTCTCCCTTCTTCCAGTACTGCTCCCCTAGGGTGTTCCATCCCTCCACCAGTCCCGGCTCCAGCTTCACAGCCCGGGACAGGCAATCCTCCGCGGTGGGACTGAAGGCCGGGGCCACGCTCAGACACCGGCCCTTCAGCAGCAGAAACTCGGCACTGTGCCTGTGAGACTCTGGGGGCGGAGGAGCAACATTAAAGAATCTCCAAAGTTAACAAGCTTTTCCTAAACTTGATATTGCATGGAAGCTTGGCATGTTGCGCATGCATCGTAAATGGTTGCAATGCTACCGTGCAAATCATTGGGCAGCTCATTTAACAAGGGATAACTTCTTCTTGCTGCAGTGATCTTTACCTTCTTTCTCCAGTAGTTTCTTGAGTGCTTTCTCCATCTCCACGGTGACATCATTCTGTTTCCTCTCAGCATCTTCCACATTGTGCGTCTCAAAGTAATGGTCCCTAAAATTGTACAATTCATCCACAATGACCTAAACCAACGAGAAAGGGTATATATATTTTTTTTTTACAATTAAGCACAATCAATATAATATCATTGAACAAAAGATCATGTCTAGCTCATCTGAGACAAAGCAGATCCAAGATAGACACTAGATGAAGCCAGGACGTTCCATGTGTGACGCAAAATGACAGAAAGGTGACACGGCACTATGGCTGCATGGCTGGTCAACCATCTGGATTGCTAGCACCACAGCAGGCCCTGGATAGCCCGTGTACAGTACAGCAGCCTCTATCGTACAAAGGAATCAGCAGCGTAGTAGCTAGTAGCTAGCATCCCGATGCGCAGGGCAGATCAGCACATGTAGGCAGAATCCCACCGATGCTGCACATTTTTTGAAGTCTATAGCCAGCGAGTCTCAAGTTTATTATCTTGTATTCAGCACCACATTTGGACGATTATCCTGACAGTTAGTGTCAGTTGTTATAGTAACGACTATGCACTTTCAGAAACTACAGTGGCAAACCTAAGTAGAAAAACTAGCACCAATATGTATATGCTAAATCTACTGCAGGCAATATGACAATAATCGAAGCATATGTGCTAGAGTGATAAACACAACGAGTACCTTTAACATTTGTAAATCATCTTTGTCTGTTGCAGGCTCTCCATCCTTCTCCACTTCCGCCATCTTTTCCAGTGGTTGTTGTAGAAAAGCAGCAAGAGAAGAAGAAAATTGTAGAATGGAATGAAAACATGCCATCTGGTGGCACTGAAAATAACTGATGGCCGCTGTAAAAAGGCTTACAATTTTTAGTATTTATTATTTAGTCAGCATGAATATAGTTTGAGAATATCTATTGGAATTAATGTACACAACATAGTTTAATTCATATTGTTCAATTGAGCAAATTACTTCTAAGATTTGTTTTCCCGGAAGTCATTCCTAACAGGAAATGTGTCCATTGCCGAAACACACCGACTCGTGTTCCACAACGTTCCTACATTTCTTGTTTTGTGCACAGACTGTTTTTAGAAGAATCAGAAAAACTGTGAATATATAATACGAATACAATATTTTTGGTAATTTTTTTTCCATCTATGTGTACAGTACATATTGTTGTAGCGCCCAACGTTGTAGTTCTGGGCATGTAGAGCCTCTTTTGTTGGTGTACCGCATTATCGCTTGTTAATTTGCAAATGTAGGAGGGTCCTGCACTTCCTATTTTAGTTTTACAATAACATTTACAGTCTCGGACGATGTCGGACACATGGAGCAACATTCAGGCACACAAGAAGCAGCTGGACTCGCTTCGAGAAAGACTCCAACGACGACGGAAAGACCCCACGCAACTTGCTGCAGGTAACAGACGAGCGAAAGGCGGGATTTGGCATGACCACTGTGTAAAATGGTATCCAAACAATACTGGTTGGCTAGTGACCTAGAGTTCACAACGAGACCCTTGTGGTCCGACCCTCTACCCGATTGTTATAACTATACATTAGGTCATTGGATACGGATGATTAAGTGTCGCCAAAATAGCGTAATACCTTCATCTGTAACGTAGGTTATTAACGAACATGCACTGCCCATGTTACGCGAGCTGAAAAAAAAGTAACGCTTCCTATGTGATGCTTGCGTGTCTCCGCTTCCCAGAGGTGGGCGGCAGCTCAGACGGGGCTACAACCAGAAGTGACAGCCCTGGACCGTCCGTCCTGAGCCCCCAACCGGAGGAGACGGAGCGCCCGCCGGACCCTGAGCTGGAGAAGAGGCTGCTTGGTTACCTCTCTGACCTCAGTCTCTCACTCCCCACAGACTCCCTGACCATCACCAATGACCTCAACACGGTAAGTGGAAATTGCGTCAGATGTTATTTAGTGTTGTGCTTGAACTAGATAAAGAGAGGAGGAGAGATCTAAACTTCTGTCCTTAAGGCAAACTTTGTGGTATGCCTCCCCTGTCTCTCTCAATCCCGTCCTCTCCTAGCCTCAACCTTCCATGACCAGTTGTTGATTTCTTCTTCAGTCAGAAACTCCGGTCACTCATGGCTGCATCCAAAGCCTCCTCCTCAAGTTCTCTGCCCAGGAGCTGATAGAGGTCCGACAACCTTCCCTGGTCTCTTCATCCTCCACATCGTCCTCGCCCTCCACTCTGGTCATCTCCGTGGACCACACTAAACTTTGGGCCATGATGGGGGGCGGGGCCATAGCCCATAGAGCTGGAGTTAAGAGGAAAGCAGAGGACCAAATTCACCATAACAGAGTACCAGGCTCCTCCCCTTCTCTTCAGAGCCCACCCTCCCCTCCGCCCACATCCTCCATCTCCCTGGCGCCAGCTTCTTCCTCCCAGATGGCCGGGTCCTCTGGCGGTGGAGGAGGCGGGGCGGATAAGAAGGGAAGGACCAATAAGGGGCCGTCGTCTCACCTGGACATGGAGATAGAAAACCTCCTGAACCAACAGTCCACCAAGGAGCAGCAGTGCAAGAAGGTGGGGATGGAGGGAGGGGAGAAGGAACAAAGCAAATGTATTTCAGTCGCATACAAATGTTGCTGTGTTCACACTTTCTGGGATTCTTGTGATGAGTGGCCATTGTTTGGTAGTTGACATGTCTCTGTGTGTGTGTCTGTGTGTGTGTCTGTGTGTGTGTCTGTGTGTGTCTCTGTGTGTGTGTCTCTGTGTGTGTCTCCGTGCGTGTCTCCGTGCGTGTCTCCGTGTGTGTCTCCGTGTGTGTCTCTGTGTGTGTCCGACAGGTGAGCCGAGAGATCCTGGAGCTGTTGAACACCAGCACAGCCAAGGAGCAGTCCATCGTCGAGAAGTTCCGATCGCGGGGGCGGGCTCAGGTCCAGGAGTTCTGTGACCACGGGACCAAGGAGGAGTGTGTCAGGTCCGGGGACACTCCCCTGCCCTGCACCAAGCTACACTTCAGGTAAGTGCTTCTCAACCATCCCCCTGCATCTCTCCATGGTCTGAGCCTGGTCATTTTTATTCTCGTATCTAATAATCCAGAGTGGCTTTTTTATGGATATTTTTTGTTGATGCTGAACTACTTGTTCAGTCAACTCTCATTCACTAACATATCCTGACCTTAGATATTTTTTGTAATATCTAAAGAGCTGCAGTTGATAGCTTATTACATCTGTAGATCTGTTAAGGCCCCTCAAGTGTTGCCCTTGTGATTGGTTAATGTACGCTTGATATTGACCCATCTCATTAGCTGAACCATGTCCTTCTACCCATCACTCAGGCGAATCATCAACAAGCACACAGACGAGAGCCTGGGGGACTGCTCCTTCCTCAACACGTGCTTCCACATGGACACCTGCAAGTACGTCCACTACGAGATCGACGCCCCCCCGGAGATGGAAGGGGGTCTCCTGGGCCCTCAGGGAGGGGCGACAGAGCTGGGCATACACCAGGGGGACGCCGACAGCAATGTGGGGAAACTGTTCCCCTCACAGGTGAGATGGGCTTCACGGGGACAGTAGAGGAGGATTAGAAGGAAGGTAATGTTTGGGAGTTACCTCGGCAACTGCTATGTACCTGCTCATCCTAGGGCTTTTAGAAAAACAGGGGGAAAGATACAGGATAAGAGTTTGAGAGAGACTCAAGTGAGATGGGTGTATGAGCTTGTTTTGGGTGTGTCTGTGTCCGACTTCGTCCTCGTCCAGTGGATCTGCTGTGACATCCGTTACCTGGACGTGTCCATCCTGGGGAAGTTTGCTGTGGTGATGGCCGACCCCCCCTGGGACATCCACATGGAGCTGCCCTACGGAACACTGACGGACGACGAGATGCGGAAGCTCCACATCCCCTTGCTCCAGGACGACGGCTTCCTCTTCCTCTGGGTGACTGGCAGGTGGGACCACCAATCAGATCGCAGTGTAGTATGACAGTGTCACCGGATGGGACAGCTACTTGAATAGTGAATTGAGAATGGAATTCTTAATACTCTCAATCCGTGTACTGATTCTGTTTTTGTGTTGTACTGTGTGTACATGTGATCTCTCATGTTATTGATTTGCCTTGGTCTATCTCAACAGGGCAATGGAACTGGGAAGAGAGTGTCTCAATCTTTGGGGGTGAGTTTTTAGCTCTGTTCTGTTTATTTGCTAGAACAGTAACACAGCAAAGTCAGGTCTGGATAGGGATACATGCTCCAGGTTCAACTGCCTCTCTCCTTATCATTTACTCTTTCTTTATCCCTCTTGTTCTTTCTCTGACTTGATGTCTCTCTCTCTCTCAGCTATGAGCGTGTTGATGAGATCATCTGGGTAAAGACGAATCAGTTACAGAGAATCATCCGTACTGGAAGGACTGGTCACTGGCTCAATCATGGGAAGGAGCACTGCTTAGTGAGTGTGTGTGTGTGTGTGGTGTTCTATGGTGTGTGGAAGGACTGGTAACTGGCTCAACCATGGGAAGGAGCACTGCTTAGTGAGTGTGTGTGTGTGTGTGTGGTGTTCTATGGTGTGTGGAAGGACTGGTAACTGGCTCAATCATGGGAAGGAGCACTGCTTAGTGAGTGTGTGCGTGTGGTGTTCTGTTGTGTGTGTGTGATTCTACATAATATGTGTGTTTGGTTATAGGTTGGTGTGAAGGGAAATCCCCAGGGATTCAACCGAGGGCTGGACTGTGATGTCATCGTTGCTGAGGTGAGGGTCTTAATGAGTTAATTTACTTTTAAAAGTCTTGTCTTATCTTATCTACCTGTATATGTATCCCTTTTCATCTCATTCCTGTAGTATTTACTATTATGTATTAATATAACTTCCTATCTCTTCGTCCTTTCTTCCTGTCTCAGGTGCGCTCCACTAGTCACAAGCCGGATGAGATCTATGGGATGATCGAGAGACTGTCGCCAGGGACCAGGAAGATCGAGCTCTTTGGTCGCCCCCACAACGTTCAGCCCAACTGGTGTGTTTGTGTGTATACAGATGTGTTGCACGCTTCTACTGCTAAGCAATGTTAATTTGTGTATTTGAAATCCTTCACTCTCTTCACCCACTCTCACTACTTCTGTCTCTCTCTTTTTTCTCTCTCTCTGACAGGGTTACTCTTGGCAACCAGCTGGATGGCATTCACCTCTTGGACCCTGATGTTGTGGCTCGCTTCAAGAAGCAATACCCCAACGGAGTCATCTCCAAACCCAAGAACATGTAGGGATCAGGTGTGGCCATCTCCTGCCCTGAGTCATGTGATGAGCCAAGTAGCCAATGACAACCCAGGAAAGGACACAGTTTTCTTGGTCAGCTACAGACTGCCTTTCATGTTAGGTTTGTTTTTTTAAAATATTTTTTTACTGATTTCAATGTTTTTGTAGTAAAAACAATTGGGAGTATGTTTGTCTATGACATGTAGATTGCAAAAGATGAACTGAGAAAGAATAAACGTCTGTCATAAATCTGGCCTTTTAGCAAAAACACATTTCACTTCAATGCACAATGAATTCACACCAAATCCACGGTTGCTTTCCATTTGATTGTAATTACCTTGTTAGTACATTTGTTTGTGTCAACGGCAACAAATATATTGTACACAAATCGAGGTGTGGGGGAAAAATGTTTGCTTTATCTTCACACACAATTAAATTGTCATTTTTCTTCACAGTCATTAGGCATCACCATTCAGTTCATGAATCCTTTTCCCATACAATCTTGCCCTTACTCGAAACCTACATCTATGCTTTGTACAAAAATATAAATTTATAAAATTCTGTTATAGGAGAGAAAGTGTTACGATGCTACTTTTGAATTAAGAAAAAAGACAATAAAGTTAAGGTTAGGTTAGAGGAAAGTAAAGGAAACCCCAATTTAAACACCAAAACATACATTTTTGGGGTTGTTGGTTATTGTTCTCAATTCATTGATGTTATTCCCAGGTGCTTTTACATGCTAAAATCTACATGTGTAAAATTTCTTCTTGTAACAAAAACACTTAATATCTGGGTTATACAAAATAATTCTGCCACATTTCCCTTCATTTTGAAAGATTGTTAGAAAAGGCACAAACACATTTGTCTCCTTCAACAGAAAGACAGCTGAACAGTAAAAGACAACCCCTTTTTTCTTTTCTAATAATGGCAGCAATTACAACAGTTAAAGCATTGGAGTGTGTCATGTTCAGTACTCGGCCTACATCATCTGGACACGCGTTGCAGTGACGTCTAAGTTGAGCAAACTCAAAGTCAGTAACTTCCGGTCTAACTCTTTAAAAATTCTAAACACACAAAAAAGACTGCATAAAGAATAGAAACAGGATGTGACACAATTCAAAAAGAGGGGAAGAGAAAGCCAACCTTTTAAAAAGAAAATGAATCTATTAATAATGCACTTAGTTGGTAACGAAGGTGTAAACAATCTCCAATTTGTTCTCCTCTCATCACCCGGACAACCAGACATCTCCCACTCAAGAGTAAGACGAGTTACAATGTGCAGAGCAGAAATCCACATCCTAATAATCAAAAAAAAACTAAAACGTACAATTGTAGAACTTAGCTCTAAGACCAAAACCCCCGACATCTTCAGTCTCCACTACACAGCCTTCAGCCTTGGGAAGAAGCTTCGCTCTGCTGTCTCTAACTCCAGCTTTACAGTCACTGCAAGGGATGGCGCACTGTGGCGGTTATATGTCACTGTGTTACAGGTGTGTGTAACCTAATAGGGCCTCAGGCCCCGCGTTGCTAGGGCGATGACAATGACAGAAAGGGGGGGGGGGGTTTAAAACGATGATGATGAGGAGGAAGAGGAAGGTTCATCAGTTTGTGGCGTCCACGGCGTTGATGTTGCTGTTCATCTGGTGCCTGAAGGAGAGGCGCGCCTTAGTGGAGAAGTAGATCTGAGAGCCCCTCTGGCTGCCCTCCCCGTCGCTGCTCCACGACGCCGTGGATGACAGGCGGGGCTTCATCTCCTCTACTGGCACTGGAGGGAGGGAAGAGGGATGAGGAGAGAGAGGGAGGGATGGGGGAGGGAAGAGGGAGGGGAGATGGAGGGATGGGGAGAGAGGGAGGGAAGGAAGATGGAGGGATAGGAATTAATTTGCTGTAGAAACAAACTTAAAACACGTCCCTGCATGCGACCTTGCACAAGAGGATTCCGTGAACCTGTTTTACATGCATGACGATATGTTATGCTTAAGCCTTCAGGCCTCATGACTTTGTATAAGATATGGTGTAATAATGATCTAACTCTCACAGGTTGAGTGGTTGAGTGACAGGCAAATTATTGGAAATGTATGCAATTCAATGGAAAACTTGGCAGAGATTTGATTTGACATTTCATAATATGAGCTCAAAGCTCTCGCATTTCTCACACTTTGACTGCAGACCTGGCTATGAAATGTTACCTTATAAAACGCATCTCATTCTCATGTATTTCAATAGATTTTTATAATGAATGAGTCTGTTAACCCTTGTGTTATCTTCGGGTCATTCTGACCCATCAGTCATTGTGACCCACCGTCGTATTGCTACAAATTTACCGCATACAAAGACAAAGTGAAGCATTTTCTTTTAGCAGCTAGGCTGTCTCAGACCCCCCACATTGCAAAGGTTAAAAGAAAATTATTTTAATTTGTTTTTGTATTGGGTAAAATTGGGTAAACACAACGATGGTTCGTTATGAACCTTTGGGTCATGTGACCCGAAGGCAGCACGAGGGTTAAGTAACTACTTGCAGTACTGAAGTGACCTTGAGATAAGGGGAAGCGTGCTGTTCTCTCACCTGCCTCTGGAGGGCGCTGTGTGCTCTTACAGCGCTCTTTACAACGCCTGTAAAAAGGAAAGCACTGGAGAACCTTCACACCCATGGATAAGTTCTGAGGAAAGAGAGACAGAACCGTTGAATAGAGAGGTAAACTAAGGTAGTCATGCATTGGAGTGTCCATTTATACTGTTTAGATAATCATGAGGAATGTGTCAAAACAGTAGCAGAAGTTCTCAGCACAGTGTAACCCAATCCAACCAGTTATCTTAAGTGTTTGTACACTGTGGAAGAAATGTACACAGCTGACAAATTCGTCATTGGATGTGGTGACTGAGCCTGTTTACCTTTTCCCAAATATGGAAGACCATGAAGTCATTGTGTCTGTGTGTTATCACGCTGTGTAAATGCTCCTCTGTCAAACCAGGCTTTCATGAATAGAGAGTCGTATGAAGGCTTTTTATCTCATCACAGGGTCAAAGCATAATCGAATTAGTCCAGTCACTCTCTCAGAAAGGACAAGGCGCTCAGCGGTGCTAATCTCTGTCCTTGTGTCTGGCCTGCTACGCACGGTTGACACCAAGCAGACATGCCACACTAGGACTACCCTCCCTCAATCCATTGGACGTCAATAGACGCCAACTGATGAAGGAAACAATGAACCTCTGTTCATTACGGGGGGGGTTTGGGGGGGATCTGACCCCCCTAATTAACACTCGGACCCCCCCAAAAGAGGTAAAAACAACAGGTCGGGGGGGTCGATACATGCCCTGGAGAAGAAGTTGTCCCCCCCAAATGTCATTGTATAATTCGCACTCTGATTACAGAGGTCATACACATTCATTCTCGCCCCTTCTAGGTAGACAAGCAAGCAGGCAGATCGTATCATAGAAAGCACCAACAACTTGTATTGGTCATGTCTGCAAGATATACAGCAACTAATCCTCATTCCTCGCTATCTCTGTTAGTTCATCTCTGTGTTGTGCTGTGTGACACACTTGTCTAAACATGTACAGGAAGTGATTAAATGTAGATTTTCTTGTTGGAAGGCGTACAGTAGGTAGGTATCCTACTTTCCCCCTGCTTTTGTGTCTCATTAACAATGTCATGTATTGATAACAGTGCCACATTACCTGGTTTCCCCAGGAAAGAGATCGAGATCGGAGCTACCAGGGCTCACTGCTGTTCTTTGATCTGAGATCTACTTACTGTCTGTCATAGGCTTGATTTATGTCTGTTGCAGGACTGGTTCATCTCCAGTATCAACAGGTGCATGTTTGAATGCCCTTGTCTACTGTTTATTAGCTCTGGTACTGTATATTAGCTTGTGTACAGTATATTAGCTCTGGTACTGTATATTACCTTGTGTACTGTTTACTATCTCTGGTACTGTATATTAGCTTGTGTACAGTATATTAGCTCTGGTACTGTATATTACCTTGTGTACTGTTTACTATCTCTGGTACTGTATATTAGCTTGTGTACAGTATATTAGCTCTGGTACTGTATATTACCTTGTGTACTGTTTACTATCTCTGGTACTGTATATTAGCTTGTGTACAGTATATTAGCTCTGGTACTGTATATTAGCTTGTGTACTGTTTACTATCTCTGGTACTGTATATTAGCTTGTGTACAGTATATTAGCTCTGGTACTGTATATTACCTTGTGTACTGTTTACTATCTCTGGTACTGTATATTAGCTTGTGTACAGTATATTAGCTCTGGTACTGTATATTAGCTTGTGTACTGTTTACTATCTCTGGTACTGTATATTAGCTTGTGTACAGTATATTAGCTCTGGTACTGTATATTACCTTGTGTACTGTTTACTATCTCTGGTACTGTATATTAGCTTGTGTACAGTATATTAGCTCTGGTACTGTATACTAGCTTGTGTACTGTATATTAGCTCTGGTACTGTATACTAGCTTGTGTACTGTATATTAGCTCTGGTACTGTATACTAGCTTGTGTACTGTATATTAGCTCTGGTACTGTATACTAGCTTGTGTACTGTATATTAGCTCTGGTACTGTATACTAGCTTGTGTACTGTATATTAGCTCTGGTACTGTATATTACCTTGTGTACTGTTTACTATCTCTGGTACTGTATATTAGCTTGTGTACAGTATATTAGCTCTGGTACTGTATACTAGCTTGTGTACTGTATATTAGCTCTGGTACTGTATACTAGCTTGTGTACTGTATATTAGCTCTGGTACTGTATACTAGCTTGTGTACTGTATATTAGCTCTGGTACTGTATACTAGCTTGTGTACTGTATATTAGCTCTGGTACTGTATACTAGCTTGTGTACTGTATATTAGCTCTGGTACTGTATATTAGCTTGTGTACTGTATATTAGCTCTGGTACTGTATATTATCCCTTCTTCTTCTGCCCTTGTCTATCTGTCCTTGCCTCCATTGAAGAACAAGACATATTCACACGTCATCTTAATCAGCATTGCTTGTTATAATCCAGATACACGTGTGCTGTTACCATCATGACTGTTTAGCCGTCGCCCGTCGTATTAGCTGCCATTATTAAAAATAGAAAAAAGACTTATCAAAAAAATATTGACACAGTGTATGGTGTAGCTTCTTGTAGGTTAGGTGTTTTCGTTTTAACATGCGGGTTGAGATGTCGAGAAGGATCTTGTCATCTGCTATGGAATTCTTCCGGGAATAAAAATAAATGTGTATGCCAGAACTTAAAGGGTAACCTGACAAAAGTGTGTGAGGAACTGTTTCCTTTAAATTTACATTTGACATTTAGCAGACACTTTTATCCAAAGCGACTTACAAGAGAGAGCTTTACAAAAAGTGCATAGGTCAATGATCATAAACAACGAGATAGCCCCAAAAACATTGCGAGTAGCCAGAACATGAAGCATACATTGTGAAAAGCAAATAAGTGCCAATGGGTGGAACCAGAGGAGCATGTAGTTAAACACATTTCAATGGAACAACATGATCCTCGAAAGTGCTATAGTAGTTTCAGTACCATGGAACTCAATTGAGTTTGTTGTTGTACGGGTGACGTACAAAGGAGAGAAAAATAAAAAGAAGGGTGGGCAGGAAAAGATAACAAAATGGTTCTTGTAGAACACACTGTGCAGGGTTCTCAGCCAGAATTTCCCATGGTCCAGAGTTGCACAGCAAAAAATTATTGGTGTATTAATAACCTCACTCAACACACAATTAAACATATATATTTTCTGTACTGAGTTTGAACACACACACACACACAAACTCCTTCTCTCCCTCCCTCCCTCTCTCTCCCTTCCTCTCCCCCACTCTCTCTCTCTCTCTCTCTCTCTCTCACACACACACACACACACACACACACAGGTCACTGTTGAGGAATTTTGGGCCCAGGTCATTATTACCCAAGTAGCTCAGGGGGTCTGGCAGAGAACAGGCACTACTGAACCCAGAATAAAAAACAACAAACAGTCATGTAGATCTCTGCCCAGATAAACAGTCAACCAAACAGTCAGTCTGCCCAGAGGAACAGCCAGTCAGTCTACTCAGATAAACAGTCAACCAAACAGTCAGTCTGCCCAGAGGAACAGCCAGTCAGTCTACCCAGATAAACAGTCAACCAAACAGTCAGTCTGCCCAGAGGAACAGCCAGTCAGTCTACCCAGATAAACAGTCAACCAAACAGTCAGTCTACCCAAATAAACAGCTGGTCAGTCTACCTAGATAAACAGTCAACCAATCAGTCATTCCACCCAGAAAAACAGCCAGCCAGCCAGCCAGCCCAAGGATCAAACTACAATACGCTGCTGACATTAAACTTGGAAGGAAACGTGGAGAACAGTGGGCCCCGAGTTTGGCCCGGGCTTTTGGCTCCAGCCCCCTCCCTTCTGTTTTTTTTCTCTTGCTAGCGACACGACCCTGCCCCCCCCCCCCCCCCCCCCCCCACAGGCCTGCAGAGACGTGAGGGACGTGCAGCTCGGTGCTCTCCTACTCACACAGGGTCACCCAGACACTTCGTCATTCTGCTAGGATTGCTCAACTGCAGATACGTACATTGGAGCTACACTTGATACATTTAAATGAAAGATATACAAGATGCAGAAAGGTATACGAAATAGACTGAGGTGATTGGTTGGTTGTTTAACCCTTGTGTTATCTTCGGGTCATTCTGACCCATCAGTCATTGTGACCCACCGTCGTAATTGCGACAACTTTACCGCATACCAAAACAAAGTGAATCATTTTCTTTTAACCGTTGGGCTGTCTCAGACCCCCCACATTGCGATGGTTAAAAGAAAATTATTTTTATTTGTTTTTGTATTGGGTAAAATTGGGTAAACACAACGATGGTTCGTTATGAACCTTTGGGTCATGTGACCCGAAGGCAGCACAAGGGTTAAATGATTGTTTGATTGATTGGTAGACTGTTTGTTTGATTGATTGGTAGATTGACAGATAAACTGTTGTAGTATCCTTCAGTGAAACTTTTGTGATCGATGAGTGTGTGTCAGAGAGTGCGATAATGAAAGAGAGAAAGACCTATGTGTGTGTTTCTGGCACTGATTGGAGTTCACATTGTTTACTGGAGAGATGCCAGCTTCATTATTTAATGAATCAACACAGCTCCACTATCTCCTTACTCTACAGCTACATGGCCGCTTTACTCAACTCGAACCACAATATCTCTGCATGTGTCTATAATACAATACAATGAGGGGTACATTTTGTCATCAGATCAGAACTAAGATTTGTATTTTGAAGTCATCTGTGCAACTCTGCACATAGAGTACCTGTAGAAGAATGTTTATCTACTGCTGGACTTGCCCTTTCCATTTCAACCCTGTTTCTAACCCCTTGTGGGAAACAGAGGTGTATAGGCCTGTGCTCTGTAACATGCCTCATCAAGCCCCAGCCTCAGATCCAGCCTCAGACCCAGCCTCAGCCTCAGATCCAGCCCCAGCCACAGACCCATCCTCAGACCCAGCCTCAGACCCAGCCTCAGACCCAGCCTCAGACCCAGCCTCAGACCCAGCCTCAGACCCAGCCTGTTGCAACTATTGGTACCCACAAATTTGGAGACCTCCCTAGACCTGCAGTCCAAAATGAACAAACTGTTTGTTTGAAGGTGACTCACAAACCTCTCACCCTTTGACAAACCACAGAGGTTCTGGTGCAATAGAACAGAAAGTCTTTCAGCAAAGACAAACTAAACGTTTGAACAACAGGTAGGCTATTGTTATACTTTCCAAAGGAACAGCTCTTGTCAAAAATACACTTGATTTATGACTGTTGATATCTGGAGAATTCCAAGGGAACACTAGTTCGAAGTCTTTAGTCTCAGTTAATAACAAGCATTGCATTTAAATGCTTGTTTCCCACAATATGTGAGAGGGGAGAGGGGGTGGCAAATCCACAGAATGGAAACATGGGTTCTGAAGTAACGCACGCAGGCGAATCAGGTTAAATGAAGTGACAAACCACAGCTAGACAGGTTAATGCAGGATTTAATTATCGACTAGTAAAATAAAGAGAGTATTACTTCCATCTATCTGACTCTCTCTCTCCCCCCCCATCTCTCTCTCTCTCTCTCTCTCTCTCTCTCTCTCTCTCTCTCTCTCTCTCTCTCTCTCTCTCTCTCCTCTCTCTCTCTCTCTCTCTCTCTCTCTCTCTCTCTCTCTCTCTCTCTCTCTCTCTCTCTCTCTCTCTCTCTCTCTCTCTCTCTCTCTCTCTCTCTCTCTCTCTCAACGCCCCATTCTCAGTTTGTGTCACATTAGTCTCAGTCCCTCTCACTTTCTCATGTCCTGTTTTCTCTCGCTTTCGATTTCCACGGATTCACAACTTCTTCCACCTCTCTAAATAACAGCCGATAACCAAACATTTCCACTCAAACTGTTTTCTGAAAGCCGAGAGGGCGTGCCGCTAAATAATAAATAAAGTAGTGCTGTTTACGTCGCGTGTTCCACAGCATGCTCAGGAAGTCTCTGTATAAATTATTCTGTGTAAAAAAAAAAAAACGATCTCTTACATAAACGTTATAGCTTACATCATCGAACTTTTATAAAGATGACTGCCAAAGATGTGTATTAATGAATTATGATATAATACAGGGTAATCATAGGCTATGTGGTCGCTGAATTATAGACTGTGGGACAATCTACTTGAGGTTTGACAAACCCTCCTACAGCAGAAGAACGGACAAGAGTAGTTTAGCGCGCTTCTAAGAAGACTCTCTCCCGGACACACCTCCTCGAGCCAGTCCATAGAACTGGGTAAACACCAACGCTCCCAGTAAGCTTTAACTCTTATAAAATAGTATGTTTATTGACACTTGATTTAAAAGGTTTTGAATGTGTCTAGAATATAGAAGCTGTGTCAAATATAATCTATTCTCGAATTTGACTCAAAGTTGTTGACATTGTGCTGATAAAAGCTAATTTAACCTACCTGATGCTGACACCTTGATGAGACGAGTAAAGATCAAATTTGGCACGGTCTTGAGACTTGGTTTGTCTACGTGCTCCAATAACTTCGAGATGATTCCAGCAAACAACTTTTCTTTCTGATTAAAACTTAAAATAAACTGCATCAAGATGCGCGGTCTGTCGGTGTGCAGGACGGCAAACAAATTCTGGAGCGCTTGCAGAGACGAAACTTTAAATAGCAAATCCCTGGCACATGGCC